>NW_027441942.1:300000-496524 GCF_048569485.1 Anomaloglossus baeobatrachus
CTACTGTTTCTTGCTCCAACTCATCGTGTTCCGCCTGCAATACATCATGTTTGGTTTTGAGCAGAGACCGTTTTAGAAGGCAGAGAAGCGGTATGGTGACGCTAATAATGGCGTCATCGCCGCTCACCATCTTGGTGGAGTCCTCAAAGTTTTGGAGGATGGTACATAGGTCGGACATCCATCTCCACTCCTCAGGTGTTATGTGTGGAGTTTGACCCATTTCCCGACGGCTTAGGTGATGCAGGTACTCAACAACTGCCCTCTTCTGCTCACATATCCTGATCAACATGTGCAGAGTTGAATTCCAACGCGTGGGGACATCACACACCAGTCTGTGAGCCGGAAGATGCAAACGACGCTGAAAGCCGGCAAGGCCAGCTGAAGCAGTAGGTGACTTTCGAAAATGTGCAGACAGGCGGCGAACTTTTACCAGCAGATCAGACAGCTCTGGGTATGACTTTAGAAACCGCTGAACCACGAGGTTGAGCACATGGGCCATGCATGGAACATGTGTCAGCTGGCCTCGCCTCAAAGCCGCCACTAGTTTCCGGCCATTGTCACACACAATCTTTCCTGGCTTTAGGTTCAGAGGTGTGAGCCAGTGATCTGCATGCTGTTTTAGAGCTGTCCACACCTCTTCTGCATTGTGGGATTTGTCACTTATGCAGATTAGCTGCAGCACAGACTGTTGCCGCTTCGCCGAGGCAGTGCTGCAGTGCTTCCAGCTTGGGACTGGTGTGGAGGGTAAAGTGGATGAGGATGCGCAGGAGGAGGAGGAGGCTGAAGAGCATGACATTCCGGAGCTGTAGAGTGTGGGTGAAACCCTGACTGAGGTAGGGCCTGCAAACCTTGGTGTGGGAAGGACTTGTTCCGTTCCTCGCTCAAACTGGGTCCCAGCTGGGCTGGGCTGGGTAGGGCGTTGTGGGGGGTTTGTCTATCTCCGTTTGAGGTGAGTTTGTTTAAGTTAGCCTTTTCTTTGGCATTTTTTGGAGCCCTGCGGGTTGGGGAGTTGGTATCGCCCAGTAAGGCGTTCCCCGGGGGCTTGGATTGGGGTGACATTGTCAGTGGAAAACGGAGTTGAATTTTGGATTAGGAAATCGAAAACTGATCAGAGAGGTGTGGGTAGACTAGTCCGTTTGGGGATGGTTGTGGCATCTGATATGTGCCCGTTCAAGTGTCTCGGGAATTTTCAACAGATCCGTCCGAAGGTGGATGGCCCCTTATTATGTCACGAGGATGGGTCCTTTTTATCGAGATACCAATTTGTGAGTGTTTTTAGGGCATGTTTGAAGTCGTTGGGGTTAGATCCGAAGTCTTTCGGATTGGGGCAGCGACGGAGGCCTCTATATGCGGCCTACCGGAGGAGACAGTTAAGCAGATTGGTAGGTGGAAGTCGCAGCGCTTTAAGTCGTATGTACGTCCCCAGGTGGTTGTTGGCAATTGAGGGGAAAAGGGGGGGGTATTAGGGTAGCAATGGGGGGGGGAGAGTGTGTGTTTTTTGTCAATTTGGTTTGGTGAGGCAATAAAATGGTGTCGTCTGTACATTTTGTATTGCAGAAGCACCCCCCCTTCCTTCCCTGGTCTGGATCCTTGGCCACTCTTATATGTATTGGGGAGCCCGACGAGCGGACGCGAGATGGAACGGGAGACAGCTAGGTTTTGAGAAGGACCTGGCTCTCGTGCGATGGCTCGGTGTTCGGGGGTTAGGGTGGAACAGGGTGTTGCAGGAGGTGCATAGATACGCCCGGTTGGACAGACCTCCTGACATGTTAGTGTTGCATGCCGGGGGGAATGATTTGGGTGGGCGTCCTTTTCGAATCTTGATAAAGGACATCAAACGTTTTTTGGAGAGTAACTGTAAAGCGCGGGGTTAAATATTCCTGTTAAAACATAGTCTACGACGTTCCCTGAGTCACATGAGGTGTCTGCAAAATTTTGTGTTTGTAAATATGACGGTGCGGATTCCTTTAGCAGACATACACACATACATATGTGACGCCCTGACACTGCAGGTAGTCACACATAGGCCCCCGCATAACAACTTCCCTCACCTAAGTCACACAAAGCCAACCAGAAAACCCTAGTCACCTCCCCCAGGGAAAGACAGGCACACCAGTGGGCAGGACCAGACGGAAGGAAACGCCCACCTAGGGGTCTGGAGACCCCGGGGCAGGAAAAAGGAGTCAGTTGTTTTTAAGGAGAGTTGTGGAGTGAGGAGTAAGGAGTGGAGTCCAGGCCTCTGCTTTAGACCTGAGGCTGAACTGACAGGTTAGTTAACCCCGCTTAACTAACTTAAGATAACAAATGGGCTGCAATGCTGAGAACCTGCTTACCTACGTAACTGATGAGGGAGGATGTCGCAAATCCATGGGAAGATGTTCAAGCTCTCCTGCAGTTCTTGGTGGTCCGTACAGTCCGACCACTTCGAATTCTGAAAGGCACTCTTACCCTTTCTACCCTGGAACGAAGCTTAGGCAAATAAACATGCTTGACCCTGGAATTGTTGACTCCGGTTTTCCTTTCATACCCCACACCTCCATTCCCATTTCTTATTTAAAAGTAATTACACAGACACAAATTTATCTTTGGATAATTTTGGCCATAGGAGCCATTTTATTAACAAGAATACATAACCAATAAAATTTGCAATGTGGTAAGGTCCTTGAAGCTACCAAAACCCTGGTGATTCCCATAACCGAGCAATAAAAAACCTCAACTTGCTCCCAGCCGTTACCCACACTGGCTCAGGAGCACCAAATGGTAAGGGTTAATCCTCCGTCAACCCCAACCACACCCCCAGGGGCCCCGACATACCCCGTCGGGGTTCCCCCCCAAAATCACCAGGGGACCATCAATTCTGCCAATGAGGGGATCCATACCCGGATGAATCCCCGAACCAATTTTAAACCAACTTCAAGGACCCACCAATAAACAACACCACAACGAAGGCACCTTGAAACCCTTCAAGTGCCTGAGACCCCCCGCAACCAAAGGGCCCTCTCAATACCTCCCTGCAAGCCAAGAGCCCATAAGTCAGTTCCCACCGCATTAAGGTGTACCCCGTCAGCCAACCAAAATTCCTCTTCCGTCCTTTCCAACTCAACATGCCGTATTGCTATACCCCCGTTCCGACTAACAAACTTCGAGATCGCCCTATTAACCTTCGCCCGCGCCTTGTTCAACCTGTCAACTGACCGCGCTTTCTGCCAACTCTTTCTCGCTACTATCTCCGACCAGACTATCGTTAGACCTGGAAACGACACCCATAACCGTAACAAATCATGTTTGATGTCCTTTATCAAGATTCGAAAAGGACGCCCACCCAAATCATTCCCCCCGGCATGCAACACTAACATGTCAGGAGGTCTGTCCAACCGGGCGTATCTATGCACCTCCTGCAACACCCTGTTCCACCCTAACCCCCGAACACCGAGCCATCGCACGAGAGCCAGGTCCTTCTCAAAACCTAGCTGTCTCCCGTTCCATCTCGCGTCCGCTCGTCGGGCTCCCCAATACACATAAGAGTGGCCAAGGATCCAGACCAGGGAAGGAAGAGGGGGTGCTTCTGCAATACAAAATGTACAGACGACACCATTTCATTGCCTCACCAAACCAAATTGACAAAAAACACACACTCTCACCCCCCCCCATTGCTACCCTAATACCCCCCCCCTTTTCCCCTCAATTGCCAACAACCACCTGGGGACGTACATACGACTTAAAGCGCTGCGACTTCCACCTACCAATCTGCTTAACTGTCTCCTCCGGTAGGCCGCATATAGAGGCCTCCGTCGCTGCCCCAATCCGAAAGACTTCGGATCTAACCCCAACGACTTCAAACATGCCCTAAAAACACTCACAAATTGGTATCTCGATAAAAAGGACCCATCCTCGTGACATAATAAGGGGCCATCCACCTTCGGACGGATCTGTTGAAAATTCCCGAGACACTTGAACGGGCACATATCAGATGCCACAACCATCCCCAAACGGACTAGTCTACCCACACCTCTCTGATCAGTTTTCGATTTCCTAATCCAAAATTCAACTCCGTTTTCCACTGACATAATGTCACCCCAATCCAAGCCCCCGGGGAACGCCTTACTGGGCGATACCAACTCCCCAACCCGCAGGGCTCCAAAAAACGCCAAAGAAAAGGCTAACTTAAACAAACTCACCTCAAACGGAGATAGACAAACCCCCCACAACGCCCTACCCAGCCGGGTAGGGACCCAGCCCAGCCCAGCTGGGACCCAGTTTGAGCGAGGAACGGAACAAGTCCTTCCCACACCAAGGTTTGCAGGCCCTACCTCAGTCAGGGTTTCACCCACACTCTACAGCTCCGGAATGTCATGCTCTTCAGCCTCCTCCTCCTCCTGCGCATCCTCATCCACTTTACCCTCCACACCAGTCCCAAGCTGGAAGCACTGCAGCACTGCCTCGGCGAAGCGGCAACAGACTGTGCTGCAGCTAATCTGCATAGGTGACAAACCCCACAATGCAGAAGAGGTGTGGACAGCTCTAAAACAGCATGCAGATCACTGGCTCACACCTCTGAACCTAAAGCCAAGAAAGGTTGTGTGTGACAATGGCCGGAACCTGGTGGCGGCTTTGAGGCGAGGCCAGCTGACACATGTTCCATGCATGGCCCATGTGCTCAACCTCGTGGTTCAGCGGTTTCTAAAGTCATACCCAGAGCTGTCTGATCTGCTGGTAAAAGTTCGCTGCCTGTCTGCACATTTTCGAAAGTCACCTACTGCTTCAGCCGGCCTTGCCGGCTTTCAGCGTCGTTTGCATCTTCCGGCTCACAGACTGGTGTGTGATGTCCCCACGCGTTGGAATTCAACTCTGCACATGTTGATCAGGATATGTGAGCAGAAGAGGGCAGTTGTTGAGTACCTGCATCACCTAAGCCGTCGGGAAATGGGTCAAACTCCACACATAACACCTGAGGAGTGGAGATGGATGTCCGACCTATGTACCATCCTCCAAAACTTTGAGGACTCCACCAAGATGGTGAGCGGCGATGACGCCATTATTAGCGTCACCATACCGCTTCTCTGCCTTCTAAAACGGTCTCTGCTCAAAACCAAACATGATGCATTGCAGGCGGAACACGATGAGTTGGAGCAAGAAACAGTAGTGGGTGTGGGTGATAACACACAGCCCAGCCTCGTCTCATCACAACGTGCAGTGGAGGACTATGACGAGGAGGAGGATGAAGACATGGAGCAACTCTCCGGCCAAATTGAGGATATGACATGCATACCAGTCATATGCTCAGTTCAGCGTGGCTGGCCAGAGGACAGGGTAGATGATGAGGAGGAGGAGGAGGAGGAGGAGAAGGAGGAGGACAGCATGTTCAGTCATCGTGTTGGTCTGGATACTGAAGTGATGGCTGTTAAGAGTCTGGCGCACATGGATGACTTTATGGTAAGCTGCCTGTCTCGTGACCCTCGCGTTAAGAACATCTTGGCCGACAATCATTACTGGTTGGTAACACTGTTAGACCCACGCTACAAGGAGAACTTTATGTCTCTTATTCCCGAGGCGGAGAGGTCAGCCAAAATGCAGCAGTTCCGGAAGGCCATAGTCACGGAAGTAGGCAAAGCATTCCCTTCACAAAACGCTAGCGTCATAATTGTAACACTATTAGTTAAAAGAAAGGGATAAAATGTAAAAAAAAACAAAATAAGGCATGACTTTTTTTTAACATCAAATTTTTTTTTTTAGATTTAACCAAAGAATGTGCACATTTGTTATAATAAACAAGTGAAAAATGTTGAAAATCAGTCATCCAAAGGTGTGTGAAAAAAATATATATATATGGTACCAATAAAAATGTCACTTTGTCCTGCAAAGAATGCAGCCCCCCAAATTATTTTTTTCCTCTGTGCGGCCCATACACCCAGCCGAGTTTGAGACCCCCTGCCTTACACTATATAGATATCATGTTCATTCCCCATCTATCTTGCTCAGGAGAGCATCTCCCTCCCCCAGCACCAAGAGCAGCTCATATTGAATTGTTACATTGACTAGTAACACTGCACACAGAAATGCACCTTAATATTCCACTGTTAACCCTTTCCTCCCAGCAGTAACACACAACTCCTCACCTTGATATCATGGTGATTTATGGTCAGAATGACTTCAATGCGATCAGTGATTTCTATTCTAGCTCTGCTCACATAGATTTTATATCCACACTCAACTATAGGCCGTTCTTCATATTTTGGGGGCTTTTAGTCAGATATACTAGTTTGTGCCTGTATAGTATTGGTGTAGATGGGAGTGTAGGGCATGGGTTACATGGCACTGTGGTGGGATACTGATGGGAGGTATTGGTGCTGTGTTTGATGCTTCTACTGGGTATTTTCCTACAAATACTGGAACAGCTAACTGCTTAGAATGATCCTTCCCAGCTCTATAATATATTATATATACCCCACAATGCAGGCTCACACACACATTTGTCTCAAGTGTGTTGTAGGGACACAGATACAGTCTTGGTCATGTGACTAAAGGCTACTTTACACACTGCGATATCGGTCCCGATATCGCTAGTGTGGGTACCCGCCCCATCTGTTGCGCGACACGGGCAAATCGCTGCCCATGCCGCACAACACCGACCAGACCCGTCACACATACTTACCTGACCGGCGACGTCGCTGTGACCGGCGAACCGCCTCCTTTCTAAGGGGGCGGTCCGTGCGGCGTCACAGCGACGTCACTGAGCGACCGCCCAATAGCAGCGGAGGGGCGGAGATGAGTGGCCGGAACATCCCGCCCACCTCCTTCCTTCCTCATAGCGGCTGGGAGGCAGGTAAGGAGAGGTTCCTCGTTTCTGCGGTGTCACACGGAGTGATGTGTGCTGCCGCAGGAGCGACGAACTACATCGTTACTGCTGCAGTAACGATAATCGAGAATGGAGACCCATGTCACCGATGAGCGATTTTGCACGTTTTTGCAACGATGCAAAATCGCTCATCGGTGTCACACGCAGCAACATCGCTAATGCGGCCGGATGTGCGTCACAAATTCCGTGACCCCAACGACTCCGCATTAGCGATGTCGCAGCGTGTAAAGCCCCCTTTAGTGGGAGTGGTGTACAGGGTCTTAGCAGTAAAGAGTATTCCATATTTCTGCCAGATACCCACAGAGATATTGAAATCTGAAAAAAGAGACTTCTGCTCATTGAAGGTAAGAACTGCTCACATAGCGTTCAACTCCACAGCAAACGAGTGCTCTAGCACTGGCATCTCAGCAGGGATATTCCCCTACTACACATGTGTGTCTGGGTCGCTGTGACAGTTTACAGGACATAACTCAAGGCACCTAGATAGAAGGCAGAGGTACTGGGATTGGTTGGTTTTTGGTGACGGAGGTGCAGGGGCTGGTGCCCATGTGCAGTGCTGGCTAAGGTATATTGATGATATTTTGATTTTTTGGCAGGGCACTGTGGAGCAGCTCGAGACATTTATGGAGGAACTTAATAACAACACCTTTAACATCAGATTGACACATAAGCATAGCAGCAGTTGCGTTGACTTCCTGGATATTAAAATTTCATTCGGTTCTGAGCGAATTGTTCAGACCGACGTCCATAGGAAGGAAACATCAGTCAACGCACTGCTGCATGCTTCTTCTGCTCATACCCCCTCCACCATCCGGGCCGTACCGACTGGCCAGTTCCTCAGGATGAAGCAAATTTGTTCGTCAGACACTGCTTTTGAACAACAGTCTGCCGACCTCCAGCGCCATAGGGGTGGCAAAGGCGGTCTTCCCCCGGTCTGCCTCAGCAACGGACACTAGCCAATAGTGACTAGTGAGATCAAGGGTAGAAAAATAATTTGCAGTTCTCAATGCAGCTAGCGATTCCTCAATACGGGGGAGTGATGCCGTCCTTCTTCTTTAACAGGACCAACGGAGCTGCCCAAAGGCTACAACTGTCACGGATAACCCCAGCCGCCTTCATGTTGCTCAACATGTCCTTGGTACACTGGTAATGTGAAGGTGGTATTGGCTTATAGCTCTCTTTGATGGGTGGGTGTGCACCTGTGGGGATGTAGTGTTGGACCCCTTTTATTCCCCCAAAATCTAGCGGATGTTTGCTGAAGACTTGCTCGCTCGTATTCTTGCACTACCCTGTGGACCCGCTTCTTGTGATGTGAAGGTGTGGAGTCAGTGCCTACGTGTAATTCCTTACACCACTCCTCTGGCTGACTTGGTGAGCAGTCACTGACTGGGTGGGGTGCAGTAATAGTGGATGCTGCTACTTGGATAGCATGTGTATCTACTGTGAACAGCTTATCAATGGTGGCAAGTCGGGGCAGCTTAACCTCCTGCTCTCCGCAGTTTAACACTCTCACGGGCACTCTTCCCTTCCGCACTAATGAATAAAACTATGATGTAAATATCATATAGATACCCCACAATTGTAAATAAAGGTAGGTTATGGGAAAAGGGGGAACAGGGAAAGAGGAAAATAGTGTAATAAAGTATACCTTCTGGGGGTGAGAGGAAATGGCAGCACAGCCAGTGGAGGTGAAGCAAAAGGAAGCCTGCAACTAAAGAGTTGAGAGCGTTATCACATGGTGACTGAGCCTGATTGTAAAGGGAGCATAGAGTGGAGCATACTCTGGGCACGTTAGAACCCAAGTTCTTAAACCATGAATATGGACCCCTTTTATTCTCCCAAAGTCTAGCGGATGTTTGCTGAAGACTTGCTCGTATTCTTGCACTACCCTGTGGACCCGCTTCTTGTGATGTGAAGGTGTGGAGTCAGTGCCTACGTGTAATTCCTTACACCACTCCTCTGGTTGACTTGGTGAGCTGTCACTGAATGGGTGTGGTGAAGTAACGGTGGATGCTGTGGCTTGGATATCATATTAAATATAGGGACCCCCATACAGTAGTATGAGAAATTTTTTTGTATTCAATGATCGGTATTACCTTCAGGGGCGCGGCACGTGGACGTGCGTTCCATTAGCCTCACTGCATTCCACTCCCATACAGGAAGTGGGCGCAGCTATTACTACGGTCGCACATAAAAGAACCCACAGCCACCACTGCACACAGCTGACTCCACCACTGGAAACCCACTTCTACACCAACGCAGGTAAGACAGGATCGGCACCTCTATGCTCCCGTTACAATCAGGCTCAGTCACCATGTGATAATGCTCTCAACAATTTAGTTGCAGGCTTCCCCTTGCTTCACCTCCACTGGCTGTGCTGCCATTTCCTCTCCCCCCTGGAAGGTATACTTTATTACACTATTTTCCTGTTTCCCTCTTCTCCCTTTTCCCATAACCTACCTTTATCTGCATTTGTGGGGTATCTATATACTATTTATATCACAGTTTTATTCATTAATACGGAAGGGAAGAGTGCGCGTGAGAGTGTTGAACTGCGGAGAGCAAGAGGTTAAGCTGCCCCGATTTGCCACCATTGATAAGCTGTTCACAGTAGATACACATGCTATCCAAGCAGCAGCAGCATCCACCATTACTGCACCCCACCCAGTCAGTGACAGCTCACCAAGTCAGCCAGAGGAGTGGTGTCAGGAATTACACGTAGGCACTGACTACACACCTTCACATCACAAGAAGGGGGTGCAAGTGTGACGCCCTGGACTAGCCAGTTGGTCACAGACATAACACACACACACACCCCCTTTCCCGGATAGTTACACTAGTCAGACACAAAACCGTTGTTGCCTCCCTCCAGGGGCTGATGTCCACACCAGGTGGGGCGGAGCCAGGCGGTTGGCCCCACCCACCAAGGAGTTCACAGGCCTGGAGGTGGGAAAACCAGTTAGTTAGTTGAAGTTCAGTTAAGAGTTGAACCGTGGAGGTAGTGAGTTCAGTGAAGAGCCCAGTTTTGGGTAGGAGTGCAAAACTGCTAGTGTCTGGGTCAGATCCCAGGCACTATGGGGAGATAAGGTATGCACACCAGTGACTATGTAAGGGGAATACATGAAATAGCAGAAACTGCTGTGTGAATACTGACTTGAAAAATCCAATAGCATTAATTCACATAATCCTAGTGACTGCGCACACAACATGGCCAAACGAAAACAAAAGACAGTACCTGGCCATTCAATCAAATGGAAACTCATAGGCAACACAGTCCATTAGACTAGGCAATTACATGCAGCCAAACAAAGTTCATGGGCCTTGCCTCAGAGTCGAACCCACAACCTCTTGGAGAACAAGCAAAGAGCCTACCACTAAACCAACTCAGTGAAGTTGGAAACCGACTCTACATTAATTAACATAATCCTAGTGACTGCGCACACAACATGGCCAAACAAAAGCAAAAGACAGTACCTGGCCTATCAATCCAATGGAAACTCATAGGTAACACAGTACATTGGACTAGGCAATTACATGCAGCCATACAAAGCCCATGGGTCTTGCCCCAGAGTCGAACCCACAACCTCTCGTAGCCAAGGCAAAGAGCCTACCAATACACCAACACAGAGAAGTGGAAAACCATTTCTACATTAATTCACATAATCCTAGTGACTGCGCACACAACATGGCCAAACAAAAGCAAAAGACAGTACCTGGCCTATCAATCCAATGGAAACTCATAGGCAACACAGTCCATTGGACTAGACAATTACATGGAGACATACAAAGTCCATGGGCCTTGCCTCAGAGTCAAACCCACAACTTCTCGCAGCCAAGCAAGGAGCCTACCACTACACTAACACAGAGAAGTGGGAAACTGATTCTACATTAATTCACATAATCCTACCGACTGCGCACACAACATGGCCAAACAAAAGACAATACCTGGCCTATTCATTCAATGAAAACTCATAGGCAACACAGTCCATTGGACTAAGCAATTACATTCAACCATACAAAGTCCATGGGCTTTGCCTCAAAGTCAAACCCACAACTTCTTGTAACCCAAGGAAAGAGCCTACCACTACACCAACACAGAGAAGAGAATGACTCTACATTAATTCACATAATCCTAGTGACTGCGCACACAACATGACCAAACGAAAACAAAAGACAGTCCCTGGCCTATCAATCCAATGGAAACTCATAGACAACATAGTCCATTGGACTACGCAATTACATGCAGCCATACAAAGTCCATGGGCCTTGCCTCAGAGTCATACCCACAATCTCTGGCAGAACAAGCAAAGAGCCTACAACTTCAACAACACAAAGAAGTAGGAAGCTGCGTCTACATTAATTCACATAATCCTAGTGACTGCGCACACAACATGGCCAAACAAAAGCAAAAGACAGTACCTGGCCTATCAATCCAATGGGAACTCATAGGCAACACAGTTAATTGAACTAGGCAATTACATGCAGCCATACAAACTCCATGGGCCTTGCCTCAGAGTCAAACCCACAACCTCTTGCAGCTAAGCAAAGAGCCTTCCACTACAGCAACACAGAGAACTGGGAAACTGATTCTACATTAATTCACATAATCCTACCGACTGCGCACACAACATAACCGAACAAAAGATAATACCTGGCCAATCAATCCAATGGAAACTCATAGGCAACACAGTCCATTGGACTAGGCAATTACACGCAGCCATATAAAGTCCATGGGCTTTGCCTCAGAGTCAAACCCACAATTTCTCGCAGCCCCAGCAAAGAGCCTACCACTACACCAAGACAGAGAAGTTGGAAACTGAGTTTACATTAGTTCACATAATCCTAGTGACTGCGCACACAACATGGCCAAACAAAAGCAAAAGACAGTACCTGGCCTATCAATCCAATGGGAACTCATAGGCAAAACAGTTATATGAAATAGGCAATTACATGCAGCCATACAAACTCCAGGGGCCTTGCCTCAGAGTCGAACCCACAACCTCTTGCAGCTTAAGCAAAGAGACTACCACTACACCAACACAGAGAAGTAGGTGAATGACTCTACATTAATTCACATAATCCTAGTGACTGCGCACACAACATGGCCAAACAAAAGCAAAAGACAGTACCTGGCCTATCAATCCAATAGAAACTCATATGCAAAGCAATCAATTGGACTAGGCAATTACATGCAGCCATACAAAGTCCATGGGCCTTGCCTCAAAGTCGAACTCACAACCTCTCGCAGCTCAAGCCAAGAGCCTACCACTACACCAACACAGAGAAATGTAAACCTGACTCTACATTATTTCACATAATCCTAGTGACTGCGCACACAACATGGCCAAACGAAAACAAAAGACAGTAACTGGCCTATCAATCCAATAGAAACTCATAAGCAACACAGTCCATTGGACTAAGCAATTACATGCAGCCATTCAAAGTCCATGAGCCTTGCATTAGAGTCGAACCCACAACCTCTCGCAGCCCAAGCAAAGAGCCTACCACTACACCAACACAGAGAAGTGGGAAACTGACTCTACATTAATTCCCATAACCCTAGTGACTGCGCACACAACATGGTCAAACAAAAGCAAAAGGCAGTACCTGGCCTATCAATCCAATGGAAACTCATAGGCAACATAGTCCATTGGACTAGGCAATTACATGCAGCCATACAAAGTCCATGGGCCTTGCCTCAGAGTCAAACCCACAACCTCTGGCAGAACAAGCAAAGAGCCTACAACTACAAAAACACAAAGAAGTAGGAAGCTGCGTCTACATTAATTCACATAATCCTAGTGACTGCGCACACAACATGGCCAAACAAAAGCAGAAGACATTACCTAGCCTATGAAGCCAATGGAAACTCATAGGCAACACAGTCAATTGAACTAGGCGATTACATGCAGCCATACAAACTCCATGGGCCTTGCCTCAGAGTCGAACCCACAACCTCTCGCAGCCCAAGCAAAGAGCCTACCACTACACCAACACAGAGAAGTTGGAATCTGAGTTTACATTAGTTCACATAATCCTAGTGACTGCGCACACAACATGGCCAAACAAAAGCAAAAGACAGTACCTGGCCTATCAATCCGATGGGAACTCATAGGCAACACAGTCAATTGAACTAGGCGATTACATGCAGCCATACAAACTCCATGGGCCTTGCCTCAGAGTCGAACTCACAACCTCTCGCAGCCCAAGCAAAGAGCCTACCACTACACCAACACAGACAAGTTGGAAACTGAGTTTACATTAGTTCACATAATCCTAGTGACTGTGCACACAACATGGTGAAACAAATGCAAAAGACATTATCTGGCCTATCAATCCAATGGAAACTCATAGGCAACACAGTCCATTAGACTAGGCAAATACATGCAGCCATACAAAGTTCATGGGCCTTGCCTCAGAGTCGAACCCACAACCTCTTGGAGAACAAGCAAAGAGCCTACCACTAAACCAACACAGAGAAGTTGGAAACTGATTCTACATTAATTCACATAATCCTACCGACTGCGCACACAACATGGCTAAACAAAAGCAAAAGACAGTATCTGGCTTATCAATCCAATGGAAACTCATAGGCAACACAGTCCATTGGACTAGGCAATAACATGCAGCCATACATAGTCCACGGGCCTTGCTTCAAAGTCGAACTCACAACCTCTCGCAGCTCAAGCAAAGAGCCTACCACTACACCAACACAGAGAAATGTGAAACTGACTCTACATTAATTCACATAATCCTAGTGACTGCGCACACAACATGGCCAAACGAAAGCAAAAGTCAATACCTGGCCTATCAATCCAATGGAAACTCATAGGCAACAAAGTCTATTGGACTAGGCAATTACATGCAGCCATACAAAGTCCATGAGCCTTGCATTAGAGTCGAACCCACAACCTCTTGCAGCCCAAGCAAAGAGCCTACCACTACACCAACACAGAGAAGTCTGAAACTGACTCTACATTAATTCACATAATCCTAGTGACTGCGCACACAACATGGCTAAACGAAAGCAAAAGTCAATACCTGGCCTATCAATCCAATGGAAACTCATAGGCAACACAGCCCATTGGACTAGGCAATTACATGCAGCCATAAAAAGTCCATGGGCCATGCCGCAGAGTCAAACCCACAACCTCTCGCAGCCAAGCAAAGCAGCTTCCACTACACCAACACAGAGAAGTGGGAAACGGATTCTACATTAATTCACATAATCCTAGTGACTGCGCACACAACATGGCCGAACAAAAGCAAAAGAAAGCACCTGGCCTATCAATCCAATGGAAACTCATAGGTAACGCAGTCCATTGGACTATGCAATTACATGCAGCCATACAAAGTCCATGGGCCTTGCCTCAGAGTCGAACTCACAACCTCTCGCAGCCCAACAAAAAAGCCTACCACTTCAGCAACACAGAGAAGTGTGAAACTGTCTCTACATTAACTCACATAATCCTAGTGACTGCGCACAAAACATGGCCAAACGAAAACAAAAGACAGTACCTGGCCTATCAATCCATTGGACTAGGCAATTACATGCAGCCATACAAAGTCCATGGGCCTTGCCTCAGAGCCAAACCCACAACCTCTCACAGCCCAAGCAAAGAGCCTACCACTACACCAACACAGAGAAGTGCGAAACTGACTCAACATAAATTCACATAATCCTAGTGACTGCGCACACAACATGGCCAAACAAAAGCTAAAGACAGTCCCTTGCCTATCAATCCAATGGAAACTCATAGACAACATAGTCCATTGGAATAGGCAATTACATGCAGCCTCACAAAGTCCATGGGCCTTGCCTCAGAGTCAAACCCACAACCTCTGGCAGAACAAGCAAAGAGCCTACAACTACACCAACACTTAGAAGTGGGAAGCTGCGTCTACATTAATTCACATAATCCTAGTGAATGCGCACACAACATGGCCAAACAAAAGCAAAAGACATTACCTGGCCTATCAGGCCAATGGAAACTCATAGGCAACACAGTCCATTGAACTAGGCGATTACATGCAGCCATACAAAGTCCATGGGCCATGCCGCAGAGTCAAACCCACAACCTCTCGCAGCCAAGCAAAGCAGCTTCCACTACACCAACACAGAGAAGTGGGAAATGGATTCTACATTAATCCACATAATCCTAGTGACTGCGCACACAACATGGCCAAACAAAAGCAAAAGACAATACCTGGCCTATCAATCCAATGGAAACTCATAGGCAACACAGTCCATTGGACTTGGCAATTACATGCAGCCATACAAAGTCCATGGGCCTTGCCTCAGAGTCAAACCCACAACCTCTGGCAGAACAAGCAAAGAGCCTACAACTACACCAACACAAAGAAGTAGGAAGCTGTGTCTACATTAATTCACATAATCCTAGTGAATGTGCACACAACATGGCCAAACAAAAGCAAAAGACATTACCTGGCCTATCAAGCCAATGGAAACTCATAGGCAACACAGTCCATTGAACTAGACAATTACATGGAGACATACAAAGTCCATGGGCCTTGCCTCAGAGTCAAACCCACAACCTCTCGCAGCCAAGCAAAGAGCCTACCACTACACCAACACAGATAAGTGGGAAACTGATTCTACATTAATTCACATAATCCTACCGACTGCGCACACAACATGGCCAAACAAAAGGCAATACCTGGCCTATCAATCCAATGGAAACTCATAGGCAACACAGTCCATTAGACTAGGCAAATACATGCAGCCATACAAAGTTCATGGGCCTTGCCTCAGAGTCGAACCCACAACTTCTTGGAGAACAAGCAAAGAGCCTACCACTAAACCAACACAGAGAAGTTGGAAACCGACTATACATTAATTCACATAATCCTAGTGACTGCGCACACAACATGGCCAAACAAAAGCAAAAGACAGTACCTGGCCTATCAATCCAATGGAAACTCTTGGTAACACAGTACATTAGACTAGGCAATTAAATGCAGCCATACAAAGCCCATGGGCCTTGCCCCAGAGTCGAACCCACAACCTCTCGTAGCCCAAGCAAAGAGCCTACCAATACACCAACACAGAGAAGTGAAAAACTGATTCTACATTAATTCACATAATCCTAGTGACTGCGCACACAACATGGCCAAACAAAAGCAAAAGACAGTACCTGGCCTATCAATCCAATAGAAACTCATAGGCAAAGCAATCAATTGGACTAGGCAATTACATGCAGCCATACAAAGTCCATGGGCCTTGCCTCAGAGTCGAACCCACAACCTCTTGTAGCCCAAGCAAAGAGCCTACCACTACACCAACACAGAGAAGAGCGAAACTGACTCAACATAAATTCACATAATCCTAGTGACTGCGCACACAATATGGCCAAACAAAAGCAAAAGACAGTCCCTGGCCTATCAATCCAATGGAAACTCATATACAACATAGTCCATTGGACTAGGCAATTACATGCAGCCATACAAAGTCCATGGGCCTTGCCTCAGAGTCAAACCCACAACCTCTGGCAGAACAAGCAAAGAGCTTACAACTACACCAACACAAAAAAGTAGGAAGGTGCGTCTACATTAATTCACATATTCCTAGAGACTGCGCACACAACATGGCCAAACAAAAGCAAAAGACATTACCTGGCCTATCAAGCCAATGGAAGCTCATAGGCAACACAGTCCATTGGACTAAACAATTACATGCAGCCATACAAAGTCCATGGGCTTTGCCTCTGAGTCAAACCCACAATTTCTCGCAGCCCAAGCAAAGAGCCTACCACTACACCAACACAGACAAGATGGAAACTGAGTTTACATTAGTTCACATAATCCTAGTGACTGTGCACACAACATTGCGAAACAAATGCAAAAGACATTATCTGGCCTATCAATCCAATGGAAACTCATAGGCAACACAGTCCATTAGACTAGGCAAATACATGCAGCCATACAAAGTTCATGGGCCTTGCCTCAGAGTCGAACCCACAACCTCTTGGAGAACAAGCAAAGAGCCTACCACTAAACTAACAAAGAGAAGTTGGAAACCGACTCTACATTAATTCACATAATCCTAGTGACTGCGCACACAACATGGCCAAACAAAAGCAAAAGACAGAACCTGGCCTATCAATCCAATGGAAACTCATAGGCAACACAGTCCATTGGACTAGACAATTACATGGCGACATACAAAGTCCATGGGCCTTGCTTCAGAGTCAAAGCCACAACCTCTCGCAGCCAAGCAAAGAGCCTACCACTACACCAATACAGAGAAGTGGGAAACTGATTCTACATTAATTCACATAATCCTACCGACTGCGCACACAACATGGCTAAACAAAAGCAAAAGACAGTACCTGGCTTATCAATCCAATGGAAACTCATAGGCAACACAGTCCATTGGACTAGGCAATAACATGCAGCCATACAAAGTCCATGGGCCTTGCCTCAGAGTCAAACCCACAACCTCTCGCAGCCCAAGCAAAGATCCTACCACTACACCAACACAGAGAAGTTTGAAACTGAGTCTTCATTAACTCACATAATCCTAGTGACTGCGCACACAACATGGCCAAACGAAAGCAAAAGACAGTACCTGGCCTATCAATCCAATGGAAACTCATAAGCAACACAGTCCATTAGACTAGGCAACTACATACAGCCATAATAAGTCCATGGGCCTTGCCCCAGAGTCAAACCCACAACATCTACGCAGCCCAAGCAAAGAGCCTACAACTACAAAAACACAGAGATATGTGAAACTGACTCTACAAATTATTCCCATAATCCTAGTGACTGTGCACACAACATGGCCAAACGAAAGCAAAAGTCGATACCTGGCCTATCAATCCAATGGAAACTCATAGGTAACACAGTCCATTGGACTATGCAATTACATGCAGCCATACAAAGTCCATGGGCCTTGCCTCAGAGTCAAACCCACAACCTCTGGCAGAACAAGCAAAGAGCCTACAACTACAAAAACACAAAGAAGTAGGAAGCTGCGTCTACATTAATTCACATAATCCTAGTGACTGCGCACACAACATGGCCAAACAAAAGCAGAAGACATTACCTAGCCTATGAAGCCAATGGAAACTCATAGGCAACACAGTCAATTGAACTAGGCGATTACATGCAGCCATACAAACTCCATGGGCCTTGCCTCAGAGTCGAACCCACAACCTCTCGCAGCCCAAGCAAAGAGCCTACCACTACACCAACACAGAGAAGTTGGAATCTGAGTTTACATTAGTTCACATAATCCTAGTGACTGCGCACACAACATGGCCAAACAAAAGCAAAAGACAGTACCTGGCCTATCAATCCGATGGGAACTCATAGGCAACACAGTCAATTGAACTAGGCGATTACATGCAGCCATACAAACTCCATGGGCCTTGCCTCAGAGTCAAAACCACTACCTCTCAAAGCCCAAGCAAAGAGCCTACCACTACACCAACACAGAGAAGTGCGAAACTGACTCAACATAAATTCACATAATCCTAGTGACTGCGCACACAACATGGCCAAACAAAAGCAATAGACAGTCCCTGGCCTATCAATCCAATGGAAACTCATAGACAACATAGTCCATTGGACTAGGCAATTACATGCAGCCATACAAAGTCCATGGGCTTTGCCTCAGAGTCAAGCCGCAACTGCTCGCAGCCCAAGCAAAGAGCCTACCACTACACCAACACAGAGAAGTAGGAGAATGATTCTACATTAATTCACATAATCCTAGTGACTGCGCACACAACATGGCCAAACAAAAGCAAAAGACAGTACCTGGCCTATCATTCTAATTGAAACTCATAGGTAACATAGTCCATTGGACTAGGCAATAACATGCAGCCATACAAAGTCCATGGGCCTTGCCTCAGAGTCGAACTCACAACCTCTCGCAGCCCAAGAAAAAAGCCTACCACTACAGCAACACAGAGAAGTGTGAAACTGACTCTACATTAATTCACATAATCCTAGTGACTGCGCACACAACATGGCCAAACAAAAGCAAAAGACAGTACCTCGCCTATCATTCCAATTGAAACTCATAGGTAACATAGTCCATTTGACTAGGCAATAACATGCAGCCATACAAAGTCCATGGGCCTTGCCTCAAAGTTGAACTCACAACCTCTCGCAGCTCTAGCAAAGAGCCTATAACTACACCAACACAGAGAAATGTGAACCTGACTCTACATTAATTCACATAATCCTAGTGACTGCGCACACAACATGGCCAAACAAAGCAAAAGACAGTACCTGGCCCATCAATCCAATGGAAACTCATAGGCAACACAGTCCATTGGACTAGACAATTACATGGAGACATACAAAGTCCATGGGCCTTGCCTCAGAGTCAAACCCACAACCTCTCGCAGCCAAGCAAAGAGCCTACCACTACACCAACACAGAGAAGTGGGAAACTGATTCTACATTAATTCACATAATCCTACCGACTGCGCACACAACATGGCCAAACAAAAGAAAATACCTGGCCTATCAATCCAATGGAAACTCATAGGCAACACAGTCCATTAGACTAGGCAAATACATGCAGCCATACAAAGCCCATGGGCCTTGCCCCAGAGTCGAACCCACAACCTCTTGTAGCCCGAGCAAAGAGCCTACAAATACACCAACACAGAGAAGTGGAAAGCTGATTCTACATTAATTCACATAATCCTAGTGACTGCGCACACAACATGGCCAAACAAAAGCAAAACAAAAGCAAAAGACATTACCTGGCCTATAAATCCAATAGAAACTCGTAGGCAAAGCAAGCAATTGGACTAGGCAATTACATGCAGCCATACAAAGTCCATGGGCCTTGCCTCAGAGTCGAACCCACAACCTCTTGTAGCCCAAGCAAAGAGCCTACCACTACACCAACACAAAGAAGTTGGTACAGAGTTTACATTAGTTCACATAATCCTAGTGACTGTGCACACAACATGGCCAAACAAAAGCAAAAGACAGTCCCTGGCCTATCAATCCAATGGAAACTCATATACAACATAGTCCATTGGACTAGGCAATTACATGCAGCCATACAAAGTCCATGGGCCTTGCCTCAGAGTCAAACCCACAACCTCTGGCAGAACAAGCAAAGAGCTTACAACTACATCAACACAAAAAAGTAGGAAGCTGCGTCTACATTAATTCACATATTCCTAGCGACTGCGCACACAACATGGCCAAACAAAAGCAAAAGACATTACCTGGCCTATCAAGCCAATGGAAACTCATAGGCAACACAGTCCATTGGACTAAACAATTACATGCAGCCATACAAAGTCCATGGGCTTTGCCTCAGAGTCAAACCCACAATTTCTCGCAGCCCAAGCAAAGAGCCTACCACTACACCAACACAGACAAGTTGGAAACTGAGTTTACATTAGTTCACATAATCCTAGTGACTGTGCACACAACATGGTGAAACAAATGCAAAAGACATTATCTGGCCTATCAATCCAATGGAAACTCATAGGCAACACAGTCCATTAGACTAGGCAAATACATGCAGCCATACAAAGTTCATGGGCCTTGCCTCAGAGTCGAACCCACAACCTCTTGGAGAACAAGCAAAGAGCCTACCACTAAACCAACACAGAGAAGTTGGAAACTGATTCTACATTAATTCACATAATCCTACCGACTGCGCACACAACATGGCTAAACAAAAGCAAAAGACAGTATCTGGCTTATCAATCCAATGGAAACTCATAGGCAACACAGTCCATTGGACTAGGCAATAACATGCAGCCATACATAGTCCACGGGCCTTGCTTCAAAGTCGAACTCACAACCTCTCGCAGCTCAAGCAAAGAGCCTACCACTACACCAACACAGAGAAATGTGAACCTACCTCTACATTAATTCACATAATCCTAGTGAGTGCGCACACAACATGGCCAAACGAAAACAAAAGACAGTACCTGGCCTATCAATCCAATGGAAACTCATAGGCAACACAGTCCATTGGACTAGGCAATTACATGCAGCCATAAAAAGTCCATGGGCCTTGCCTCAGAGTCAAACCCACAACCTCTCGCAACCCAAGCAAAGAGCCTACCACTACACCAACACAGAGAAATGTGAAACTGACTCTACATTAATTCACATAATCCTAGTGACTGCGCACACAACATGGCCAAACGAAAGCAAAAGTCAATACCTGGCCTATCAATCCAATGGAAACTCATAGGCAACAAAGTCTATTGGACTAGGCAATTACATGCAGCCATACAAAGTCCATGAGCCTTGCATTAGAGTCAAACCCACAACCTCTTGCAACCCAAGCAAAGAGCCTACCACTACACCAACACAGAGAAGTCTGAACCTGACTCTACATTAATTCACATAATCCTAGTGACTGCGCACACAACATGGCTAAACGAAAGCAAAAGTCAATACCTGGCCTATCAATCCAATGGAAACTCATAGGCAACACAGCCCATTGGACTAGGCAATTACATGCAGCCATAAAAAGTCCATGGGCCATGCCGCAGAGTCAAACCCACAACCTCTCGCAGCCAAGCAAAGCAGCTTCCACTACACCAACACAGAGAAGTGGGAAACGGATTCTACATTAATTCACATAATCCTAGTGACTGCGCACACAACATGGCCGAACAAAAGCAAAAGAAAGCACCTGGCCTATCAATCCAATGGAAACTCATAGGTAACGCAGTCCATTGGACTATGCAATTACATGCAGCCATACAAAGTCCATGGGCCTTGCCTCAGAGTCGAACTCACAACCTCTCGCAGCCCAACAAAAAAGCCTACCACTTCACCAACACAGAGAAGTGTGAAACTGTCTCTACATTAACTCACATAATCCTAGTGACTGCGCACAAAACATGGCCAAACGAAAACAAAAGACAGTACCTGGCCTATCAATCCATTGGACTAGGCAATTACATGCAGTCATACAAAGTCCATGGGCCTTGCCTCAGAGCCAAACCCACAACCTCTCACAGCCCAAGCAAAGAGCCTACCACTACACCAACACAGAGAAGTGCGAAACTGACTCAACAAAAATTCACATAATCCTAGTGACTGCGCACACAACATGGCCAAACAAAAGCTAAAGACAGTCCCTTGCCTATCAATCCAATGGAAACTCATAGACAACATAGTCCATTGGAATAGGCAATTACATGCAGCCTCACAAAGTCCATGGGCCTTGCCTCAGAGTCAAACCCACAACCTCTGGCAGAACAAGCAAAGAGCCTACAACTACACCAACACTTAGAAGTGGGAAGCTGCGTCTACATTAATTCACATAATCCTAGTGAATGCGCACACAACATGGCCAAACAAAAGCAAAAGACATTACCTGGCCTATCAGGCCAATGGAAACTCAAGGCAACACAGTCCATTGAACTAGGCGATTACATGCAGCCATACAAAGTCCATGGGCCATGCCGCAGAGTCAAACCCACAACCTCTCGCAGCCAAGCAAAGCAGCTTCCACTACACCAACACAGAGAAGTGGGAAATGGATTCTACATTAATCCACATAATCCTAGTGACTGCGCACACAACATGGCCAAACAAAAGCAAAAGACAATACCTGGCCTATCAATCCAATGGAAACTCATAGGCAACACAGTCCATTGGACTTGGCAATTACATGCAGCCATACAAAGTCCATGGGCCTTGCCTCAGAGTCAAACCCACAACCTCTGGCAGAACAAGCAAAGAGCCTACAACTACACCAACACAAAGAAGTAGGAAGCTGTGTCTACATTAATTCACATAATCCTAGTGAATGTGCACACAACATGGCCAAACAAAAGCAAAAGACATTACCTGGCCTATCAAGCCAATGGAAACTCATAGGCAACACAGTCCATTGAACTAGACAATTACATGGAGACATACAAAGTCCATGGGCCTTGCCTCAGAGTCAAACCCACAACCTCTCGCAGCCAAGCAAAGAGCCTACCACTACACCAACACAGATAAGTGGGAAACTGATTCTACATTAATTCACATAATCCTACCGACTGCGCACACAACATGGCCAAACAAAAGGCAATACCTGGCCTATCAATCCAATGGAAACTCATAGGCAACACAGTCCATTAGACTAGGCAAATACATGCAGCCATACAAAGTTCATGGGCCTTGCCTCAGAGTCGAACCCACAACCTCTTGGAGAACAAGCAAAGAGCCTACCACTAAACTAACAAAGAGAAGTTGGAAACCGACTCTACATTAATTCACATAATCCTAGTGACTGCGCACACAACATGGCCAAACAAAAGCAAAAGACAGTACCTGGCCTATCAATCCAATGGAAACTCATAGGCAACACAGTCCATTGGACTAGACAATTACATGGAGACATACAAAGTCCATGGGCCTTGCTTCAGAGTCAAAGCCACAACCTCTCGCAGCCAAGCAAAGAGCCTACCACTACACCAATACTGAGAAGTGGGAAACTGATTCTACATTAATTCACATAATCCTACCGACTGCGCACACAACATGGCTAAACAAAAGCAAAAGACAGTACCTGGCTTATCAATCCAATGGAAACTCATAGGCAACACAGTCCATTGGACTAGGCAATAACATGCAGCCATACAAAGTCCATGGGCCTTGCCTCAGAGTCAAACCCACAACCTCTCGCAGCCCAAGCAAAGATCCTACCACTACACCAACACAGAGAAGTTTGAAACTGAGTCTTCATTAACTCACATAATCCTAGTGACTGCGCACACAACATGGCCAAACGAAAGCAAAAGACAGTACCTGGCCTATCAATCCAATGGAAACTCATAAGCAACACAGTCCATTAGACTAGGCAACTACATACAGCCATAATAAGTCCATGGGCCTTGCCCCAGAGTCAAACCCACAACATCTACGCAGCCCAAGCAAAGAGCCTACCACTACACCAACACAGAGATATGTGAAACTGACTCTACAAATTATTCCCATAATCCTAGTGACTGTGCACACAACATGGCCAAACGAAAGCAAAAGTCGATACCTGGCCTATCAATCCAATGGAAACTCATAGGTAACACAGTCCATTGGACTATGCAATTACATGCAGCCATACAAAGTCCATGGGCCTTGCCTCAGAGTCAAACCCACAACCTCTAACAGCTCAAGCAAAAAGCCTACCACTACACCAACACAGAGAAGTGCGAAACTAATTGAACATAAATTCACATAATCCTAGTGACTGCGCACACAACATGGCCAAATGAAAGCAAAAGACAGTACCTGGCCTATCAATCCAATGGAAACTCATAGGTAACACAGTCCATTGGACTATGCAATTACATGCAGCCATACAAAGTCCATGGGCCTTGCCTCAGAGTCAAACCCACAACCTCTGGCAGAACAAGCAAAGAGCTTACAACTACACCAACACAAAAAAGTAGGAAGCTGCGTCTACATTAATTCACATATTCCTAGCGACTGCGCACACAACATGGCCAAACAAAAGCAAAAGACATTACCTGGCCTATCAAGCCAATGGAAACTCATAGGCAACACAGTCCATTGGACTAAACAATTACATGCAGCCATACAAAGTCCATGGGCTTTGCCTCAGAGTCAAACCCACAATTTCTCGCAGCCCAAGCAAAGAGCCTACCACTACACCAACACAGACAAGTTGGAAACTGAGTTTACATTAGTTCACATAATCCTAGTGACTGTGCACACAACATGGCGAAACAAATGCAAAAGACATTATCTGGCCTATCAATCCAATGAAAATCATAGGCAAAACAGTCCATTAGACTAGGCAAATACATGCAGCCATACAAAGTTCATGGGCCTTGCCTCAGAGTCGAACCCACAACCTCTTGGAGAACAAGCAAAGAGCCTACCACTAAACCAACACAGAGAAGTTGGAAACTGATTCTACATTAATTCACATAATCCTACCGACTGCGCACACAACATGGCTAAACAAAAGCAAAAGACAGTACCTGGCTTATCAATCCAATGGAAATTCATAGGCAACACAGTCCATTGGACTAGGCAATAACATGCAGCCATACACAGTCCATGGGCCTTGCTTCAAAGTCGAACTCACAACCTCTCGCAGCTCAAGCAAAGAGCCTACCACTACACCAACACAGAGAAATGTGAACCTGCCTCCACATTAATTCACATAATCCTAGTGAGTGCGCACACAACATGGCCAAACGAAAACAAAAGACAGTACCTGGCCTATCAATCCAATGGAAACTCATAGGCAACACAGTCCATTGGACTAGGCAATTACATGCAGCCATAAAAAGTCCATGGGCCTTGCCTCAGAGTCAAACCCACAACCTCTCGCAGCCCAAGCAAAGAGCCTACCACTACACCAACACAGAGAAGTCTGAAACTGACTCTACATTAATTCACATAATCCTAGTGACTGCGCACACAACATGGCTAAACGAAAGCAAAAGTCAATACCTGGCCTATCAATCCAATGGAAACTCATAGGCAACACAGTCCATTGGACTAGGCAATTACATGCAGCCATACAAAGTCCATGGGCCTTGCCTCAGAGTCAAACCCACAACCTCTCACAACCCAAGCAAAGAGCCTACCACTACACCAACAAAGAGAAATGTGAAACTGACTCTACATTAATTCACATATTCCTAGTGACTGCGCACACAACATGGCCAAACAAAAGCAAAAGAAAGCACCTGGCCTATCAATCCAATGGAAACTCATAGGTAACGCAGTCCATTGGACTATGCAATTACATGCAGCCATACAAAGTCCATGGGCCTTGCCTCAGAGTCGAACTCACAACCTCTCGCAGCCCAACAAAAAAGCCTACCACTTCAGCAACACAGAGAAATGTGAAACTGTCTCTACATTAACTCACATAATCCTAGTGACTGCGCACAAAACATGGCCAAACGAAAACAAAAGACAGTACCTGGCCTATCAATCCATTGGACTAGGCAATTACATGCAGCCATACAAAGTCCATGGGCCTTGCCTCAGAGTCAAACCCACAACCTCTCACAGCCCAAGCAAAGAGCCTACCACTACACCAACACAGAGAAGTGCGAAACTGACTCAACATAAATTCACATAATCCTAGTGACTGCGCACACAACATGGCCAAACAAAAGCTAAATACAGTCCCTTGCCTATCAATCCAATGGAAACTCATAGACAACATAGTCCATTGGAATAGGCAATTACATGCAGCCTCACAAAGTCCATGGGCCTTGCCTCAGAGTCAAACCCACAACCTCTGGCAGAACAAGCAAAGAGCCTACAACTACACCAACACAAAGAAGTAGGAAGCTGCGTCTACATTAATTCACATAATCCTAGTGAATGCGCACACAACATGGCCAAACAAAAGCAAAAGACATTACCTGGCCTATCAGGCCAATGGAAAATCATAGGCAACACAGTCCATTGAACTAGGCGATTACAAGCAGACATACAAAGTCCATGGGCCATGCCGCAGAGTCAAACCCACAACCTCTCGCAGCCAAGCAAAGCAGCTTCCACTACACCAACACAGAGAAGTGGGAAACGGATTCTACATTAATTCACATAATCCTAGTGACTGCGCACACAACATGGCCAAATAAAAGCAAAAGACAATACCTGGCCTATCAATCCAATGGAAACTCATAGGCAACACAGTCCATTGGACTTGGCAATTACATGCAGCCATACAAAGTCCATGGGCCTTGCCTCAGAGTCAAACCCACAACCTCTGGCAGAACAAGCAAAGAGCCTACAACTACACCAACACAAAGAAGTAGGAAGCTGCGTCTACATTAATTCACATAATCCTAGTGAATGTGCACACAACATGGCCAAACAAAAGCAAAAGACATTACCTGGCCTATCAAGCCAATGTAAACTCATAGGCAACACAGTCCATTGAACTAGACAATTACATGGAGACATACAAAGTCCATGGGCCTTGCCTCAGAGTCAAACCCACAACCTCTCGCAGCCAAGCAAAGAGCCTACCACTAAACCAACACAGAGAAGTTGGAAACTGATTCTACATTAATTCACATAATCCTACCGACTGCGCACACAACATGGCCAAACAAAAGACAATACCTGGCCTATCAATCCAATGGAAACTCATAGGCAACACAGTCCATTAGACTAGGCAAATACATGCAGCCATACAAAGTTCATATGCCTTGCCTCAGAGTCGAACCCACAACTTATTGGAGAACAAGCAAAGAGCCTACCACTAAACCAACACAGAGAAGTTGGAAACCGACTCTACATTAATTCACATAATCCTAGTGACTGCGCACACAACATGGCCAAACAAAAGCAAAAGACAGTACCTGGCCTATCAATCCAATGGAAACTCATAGGTAACACAGTACATTAGACTAGGCAATTAAATGCAGCCAAACAAAGCCCATGGGCCTTGCCCCAGAGTCGAACCCACAACCTCTCGTAGCCCAAGCAAAGAGCCTACCAATACACCAACACAGAGAAGTGAAAAACTGATTCTACATTAAGTCACATAATCCTAGTGACTGCGCACACAACATGGCCAAACAAAAGCAAAAGACAGTACCTGGCCTATCAATCCAATAGAAACTCATAGGCAAAGCAATCAATTGGACTAGGCAATTACATGCAGCCATACAAAGTCCATGGGCCTTGCCTCAGAGTCAAACCCACAACCTCTTGTAGCCCAAGCAAAGAGCCTACCACTACACCAACACAGAGAAGAGCGAAACCTACTCAACATAAATTCACATAATCCTAGTGACTGCGCACACAACATGGCCAAACAAAAGCAAAAGACAGTCCCTGGCCTATCAATCCAATTGAAACTCATATACAACATAGTCCATTGGACTAGGCAATTACATGCAGCCATACAAACTCCATGGGCCTTGCCTCAGAGTCAAACCCACAACCTCTGGCAGAACAAGCAAAGAGCTTACAACTACACCAACACAAAAAAGTAGGAAGGTGCGTCTACATTAATTCACATATTCCTAGAGACTGCGCACACAACATGGCCAAACAAAAGCAAAAGACATTACCTGGCCTATCAAGCCAATGGAAACTCATAGGCAACACAGTCCATTGGACTAAACAATTACATGCAGCCATACAAAGTCCATGGGCTTTGCCTCTGAGTCAAACCCACAATTTCTCGCAGCCCAAGCAAAGAGCCTACCACTACACCAACACAGACAAGATGGAAACTGAGTTTACATTAGTTCACATAATCCTAGTGACTGTGCACACAACATTGCGAAACAAATGCAAAAGACATTATCTGGCCTATCAATCCAATGGAAACTCATAGGCAACACAGTCCATTAGACTAGGCAAATACATGCAGCCATACAAAGTTCATGGGCCTTGCCTCAGAGTCGAACCCACAACCTCTTGGAGAACAAGCAAAGAGCCTACCACTAAACCAACACAGAGAAGTTGGAAACCGACTCTACATTAATTCACATAATCCTAGTGACTGCGCACACAACATGGCCAAACAAAAGCAAAAGACAGTACCTGGCCTATCAATCCAATGGAAACTCATAGGCAACACAGTCCATTGGACTAGACAATTACATGGAGACATACAAAGTCCATGGGCCTTGCTTCAGAGTCAAACCCACAACCTCTCGCAGTCAAGCAAAGAGCCTACCACTACACCAATACAGAGAAGTGGGAAACTGATTCTACATTAATTCACATAATCCTACCGACTGCGCACACAACATGGCTAAACAAAAGCAAAAGACAGTACCTGGCTTATCAATCCAATGGAAACTCATAGGCAACACAGTCCATTGGACTAGGCAATAACATGCAGCCATACAAAGTCCATGGGCCTTGCCTCAAAGTCGAACTCACAACCTCTCGCAGCTCAAGCAAAGAGCCTACCACTACACCAACACAGAGAAATGTGAACCTGCCTCTACATTAATTCACATAATCCTAGTGACTGCGCACACAACATGGCCAAACGAAAGCAAAAGTCCATACCTGGCCTATCAATCCAATGGAAACTCATAGGCAACACAGTCCATTGGACTAGGCAATTACATGCAGCCATAAAAAGTCCATGGGCCTTGCCTCAGAGTCAAACCCACAACTTCTCGCAGCCCAAGCAAAGATCCTACCACTACACCAACACAGAGAAATGTGAAACTGACTCTACATTAATTCACATAATCCTAGTGACTGCGCACACAACATGGCCAAACGAAAGCAAAAGTCAATACCTGGCCTATCAATCCAATGGAAACTCATAGGTAACACAGTCCATTGGACTATGCAATTACATGCAGCCATACAAAGTCCATGGGCCTTGCCTCAGAATCAAACCCACAACCTCTAACAGCTCAAGCAAAAAGCCTACCACTACACCAACACAGAGAAGTGCGGAACTAATTGAACATAAATTCACATAATCCTAGTGACTGCGCACACAACATGGCCAAACGAAAGCAAAAGACAGTACCTGGCCTATCAATCCAATAGAAACTCATAGGTAACACAGTCCATTGGACTATGCAATTACATGCAGCCATACAAAGTCCATGAGCCTTGCCTCAGAGTCGAACTCACAACCTCTCGCAGCCCAAGAAAAAAGCCTACCACTACAGCAACACAGAGAAGTGTGAAACTGACTCTACATTAATTCACATAATCCTAGTGACTGCGCACACAACATGGCCAAACAAAAGCAAAAGACAGTACCTGGCCTATCAATCCAATGGAAACTCATAGGCAACACAGTCCATTAGACTAGGCAACTACATACAGCCATAATAAGTCCATGGGCCTTGCCCCAGAGTCAAACCCACAACATCTACACAGCCCAAGCAAAGAGCCTACCACTACACCAACATAGAGATATGTGAAACTGACTCTACAAATTATTCACATAATCCTAGTGACTGTGCACACAACATGGCCAAACGAAAGCAAAAGTCGATACCTGGCCTATCAATCCAATGGAAACTCATAGGTAACACAGTCCATTGGACTATGCAATTACATGCAGCCATACAAAGTCCATGGGCCTTGCCTCAGAGTCAAACCCACAACCTCTAACAGCTCAAGCAAAAAGCCTACCACTACACCAACACAGAGAAGTGCGAAACTAATTGAACATAAATTCACATAATCCTAGTGACTGCGCACACAACATGGCCAAACGAAAGCAAAAGACAGTACCTGGCCTATCAATCCAATGGAAACTCATAGGTAACACAGTCCATTGGACTATGCAATTACATGCAGCCATACAAAGTCCATGGGCCTTGCCTCAGAGTCGAACTCACAACCTCTCGCAGCCCAAGAAAAAAGCCTACCACTACAGCAACACAGAGAAGTGTGAAACTGACTCTACATTAATTCACATAATCCTAGTGACTGCGCACACAACATGGCCAAACAAAAGCAAAAGACAGTACCTGGCCTATCATTCCAATTAAAACTCATAGGCAACATAGTCCATTGGACTAGGCAATAACATGCAGCCATACAACGTCCATGGGCCTTGCCTCAAAGTCGAACTCACAACCTCTCGCAGCTCAAGCAAAGAGCCTACCACTACACCAACACAGAGAAATGTGAACCTGACTCTACATTAATTCACATAATCCTAGTGACTGCGCACACAACATGGCCAAACAAAAGCAAAAGGCAGTACCTGGCCTATCAATCCAATGGGAACTCATAGGCAACACAGTCAATTGAACTACGCAATTATATGCAGCCATACAAACTCCATGGGCCTTACCTCAGAGTCGAACCCACAACCTCTCGCAGCTTAAGCAAAGAGCCTACCCCTAAACCAACACAGAGAAGTTGGAAACTGACTCTACATTAATTCACATAATCCTAGTGACTGCGCACACAACATGGCCAAACAAAAGCAAAAGACAGTACCTGGCCTATCAATCCAATGGAAACTCATAGGCAACACAGTCCATTGGACTAGACAATTACATGGAGACATACAAAGTCCATGGGCCTTGCCTCAGAGTCAAACCCACAACCTCTCACAGCCAAGCAAAGAGCCTACTACTACACCAACACAGAAAAGTGGGAAACTGGTACTACATTAATTCACATAATCCTACCGACTGCGCACACAACATGGCCAAACAAAAGCAAAAGTCAGTACCTGGCTTATCAATCCAATGGAAACTCATAGGCAACACAGTCCATTGGACTAGAAAATTACATGGAGACATAGAAAGTCCATGGGCCTTGCCTCAGAGTCAAACCCACAACCTCTCGCAGCCAAGCAAAGAGCCTACCACTACACCAACACAGAGAAGTGGGAAACTGATTCTACATTAATTCACATAATCCTACCGACTGCGCACACAACATGGCTAAACAAAAGACAATACCTGGCCTATCAATTCAATGGAAACTCATAGGCAACACAGTTCATTGGACTAGGCAATTACATGCAGCCATACAAAGTCCATGGGCTTTGCCTAAAAGTCAAACCCACAACTTCTCGCAGCCCAAGCAAAGAGCCTACCACTACACCAACACAGAGAAGTGGGAAACTGATTCTACATTAATTCACATAATCCTACCGACTGCGCACACAACATGGCCAAACAAAAAACAATACCTGGCCTATCAATCCAATGGAAACTCATAGGCAACACAGTCCATTAGACTAGTCAAATACATGCAGCCATACAAAGTTCATGGGCCTTGCTTCAGATTCGAACCCACATCCTCTTGGAGAACAAGCAAAGAGCCTACCACTAAACCAACACAGAGAAGTTGGAAACTGACTCTACATTAATTCACATAATCCTAGTGACTGCGCACACAACATGGCCAAACAAAAGCAAAAGACATTACCTGGCCTATCAATCCAATGTAAACTCATAGGTAACACAGTACATTGGACTAGGCAATTGCATGCAGCCATACAAAGCCCATGGGCCTTGCCCCAGAGTCAAACCCGCAACCTCTCGTAGCCCAAGCAAAGAGCCTACCAATACACCAACGCAGAGAAGTGGAAAACAGATTCTACATTAATTCACATAATCCTAGTGACTGCGCACACAACATGGCCAAACAAAAGCAAAAGACGGTACCTGGCCTATCAATCCAATGGAAACTCATAGGCAACGCAATCAATTGGACTAGGCAATTACATGCAGCCATACAAAGTCCATGGGCCTTGTCTCAGAGTCAAACCCACAACCTCTCTCAGCCCAAGCAAAGAGCCTACCACTACACCAACACAGAGAAGAGCGAAACTGACTCAACATAAATTCACATAATCCTAGTGACTGCGCACACAACATGGCCAAACAAAAGCAAAAGACAGTCCCTGGCCTATCAATCCAATGGAAACTCATAGACAACATAGTCCATTGGACTAGGCAATTACATGCAGCCATACAAAGTCCATGGGCCTTGCCTCAGAGTCAAACCCACAACCTCTGGCAGAACAAGCAAAGAGCTTACAACTACACCAACACTAAAAAGTGGGAAGCTGCGTCTACATTAATTCACATATTCCTAGTGACTGCGCACACAACATGGCCAAACAAAAGCAAAAGACATTACCTGGCCTATCAAACCAGTGGAAACTCATAGGCAACACAGTCCATTGGACTAGGCAATTACATGCAGCCATACAAAGTCCATGGGCTTTGCCTCAGAATCAAACCCACAACCTCTAACAGCTCAAGCAAAAAGCCTACCACTACACCAACACAGAGAAGTGCGGAACTAATTGAACATAAATTCACATAATCCTAGTGACTGCGCACACAACATGGCCAAACGAAAGCAAAAGACAGTACCTGGCCTATCAATCCAATAGAAACTCATAGGTAACACAGTCCATTGGACTATGCAATTACATGCAGCCATACAAAGTCCATGAGCCTTGCCTCAGAGTCGAACTCACAACCTCTCGCAGCCCAAGAAAAAAGCCTACCACTACAGCAACACAGAGAAGTGTGAAACTGACTCTACATTAATTCACATAATCCTAGTGACTGCGCACACAACATGGCCAAACAAAAGCAAAAGACAGTACCTGGCCTATCAATCCAATGGAAACTCATAGGCAACACAGTCCATTAGACTAGGCAACTACATACAGCCATAATAAGTCCATGGGCCTTGCCCCAGAGTCAAACCCACAACATCTACGCAGCCCAAGCAAAGAGCCTACCACTACACCAACATAGAGATATGTGAAACTGACTCTACAAATTATTCACATAATCCTAGTGACTGTGCACACAACATGGCCAAACGAAAGCAAAAGTCGATACCTGGCCTATCAATCCAATGGAAACTCATAGGTAACACAGTCCATTGGACTATGCAATTACATGCAGCCATACAAAGTCCATGGGCCTTGCCTCAGAGTCAAACCCACAACCTCTAACAGCTCAAGCAAAAAGCCTACCACTACACCAACACAGAGAAGTACGAAACTAATTGAACATAAATTCACATAATCCTAGTGACTGCGCACACAACATGGCCAAACGAAAGCAAAAGACAGTACCTGGCCTATCAATCCAATGGAAACTCATAGGTAACACAGTCCATTGGACTATGCAATTACATGCAGCCATACAAAGTCCATGGGCCTTGCCTCAGAGTCGAACTCACAACCTCTCGCAGCCCAAGAAAAAAGCCTACCACTACAGCAACACAGAGAAGTGTGAAACTGACTCTACATTAATTCACATAATCCTAGTGACTGCGCACACAACATGGCCAAACAAAAGCAAAAGACAGTACCTGGCCTATCATTCCAATTAAAACTCATAGGCAACATAGTCCATTGGACTAGGCAATAACATGCAGCCATACAACGTCCATGGGCCTTGCCTCAAAGTCGAACTCACAACCTCTCGCAGCTCAAGCAAAGAGCCTACCACTACACCAACACAGAGAAATGTGAACCTGACTCTACATTAATTCACATAATCCTAGTGACTGCGCACACAACATGGCCAAACAAAAGCAAAAGGCAGTACCTGGCCTATCAATCCAATGGGAACTCATAGGCAACACAGTCAATTGAACTACGCAATTATATGCAGCCATACAAACTCCATGGGCCTTACCTCAGAGTCGAACCCACAACCTCTCGCAGCTTAAGCAAAGAGCCTACCCCTAAACCAACACAGAGAAGTTGGAAACTGACTCTACATTAATTCACATAATCCTAGTGACTGCGCACACAACATGGCCAAACAAAAGCAAAAGACAGTACCTGGCCTATCAATCCAATGGAAACTCATAGGCAACACAGTCCATTGGACTAGAAAATTACATGGAGACATACAAAGTCCATGGGCCTTGCCTCAGAGTCAAACCCACAACCTCTCACAGCCAAGCAAAGAGCCTACTACTACACCAACACAGAAAAGTGGGAAACTGGTACTACATTAATTCACATAATCCTACCGACTGCGCACACAACATGGCCAAACAAAAGCAAAAGTCAGTACCTGGCTTATCAATCCAATGGAAACTCATAGGCAACACAGTCCATTGGACTAGAAAATTACATGGAGACATACAAAGTCCATGGGCCTTGCCTCAGAGTCAAACCCACAACCTCTCTCAGCCAAGCAAAGAGCCTACCACTACACCAACACAGAGAAGTGGGAAACTGATTCTACATTAATTCACATAATCCTACCGACTGCGCACACAACATGGCTAAACAAAAGACAATACCTGGCCTATCAATTCAATGGAAACTCATAGGCAACACAGTCCATTGGACTAGGCAATTACATGCAGCCATACAAAGTCCATGGGCTTTGCCTAAAAGTCAAACCCACAACTTCTCGCAGCCCAAGCAAAGAGCCTACCACTACACCAACACAGAGAAGTGGGAAACTGATTCTACATTAATTCACATAATCCTACCGACTGCGCACACAACATGGCCAAACAAAAAACAATACCTGGCCTATCAATCCAATGGAAACTCATAGGCAACACAGTCCATTAGACTAGTCAAATACATGCAGCCATACAAAGTTCATGGGCCTTGCTTCAGATTCGAAACCACATCCTCTTGGAGAACAAGCAAAGAGCCTACCACTAAACTAACACAGAGAAGTTGGAAACTGACTCTACATTAATTCACATAATCCTAGTGACTGCGCACACAACATGGCCAAACAAAAGCAAAAGACATTACCTGGCCTATCAATCCAATGTAAACTCATAGGTAACACAGTACATTGGACTAGGCAATTGCATGCAGCCATACAAAGCCCATGGGCCTTGCCCCAGAGTCAAACCCGCAACCTCTCGTAGCCCAAGCAAAGAGCCTACCAATACACCAACGCAGAGAAGTGGAAAACAGATTCTACATAATCCTAGTGACTGCGCACACAACATGGCCAAACAAAAGCAAAAGACGGTACCTGGCCTATCAATCCAATGGAAACTCATAGACAACGCAATCAATTGGACTAGGCAATTACATGCAGCCATACAAAGTCCATGGGCCTTGTCTCAGAGTCAAACCCACAACCTCTCTCAGCCCAAGCAAAGAGCCTACCACTACACCAACACAGAGAAGTTGGTAACAGAGTCAACCTCTTGGAGAACAAGCAAAGAGCCTACCACTAAACCAACTCAGTGAAGTTGGAAACCGACTCTACATTAATTAACATAATCCTAGTGACTGCGCACACAACATGGCCAAACAAAAGCAAAAGACAGTACCTGGCCTATCTATCCAATGGAAACTCATAGGTAACACAGTACATTGGACTAGGCAATTACATGCAGCCATACAAAGCCCATGGGTCTTGCCCCAGAGTCGAACCCACAACCTCTCGTAGCCAGGGCAAAGAGCCTACCACTACACCAACACAGAGAAGTAGGTGAATGACTCTACATTAATTCACATAATCCTAGTGACTGCGCACACAACATGGCCAAACAAATGCAAAAGACATTATCTGGCCTATCAATCCAATGGAAACTCATAGGCAACACAGTCCATTAGACTAGGCACTTACATGCAGCCATGTAAAGTTCATGGGCATTGCCTCAGAGTCGAACCCACAACCTCTTGGAGAACAAGCAAAGAGCCTACCACTAAACCAACTCAGAGAAGTTGGAAACCGACTCTACATTAATTAACATAATCCTAGTGACTGCGCACACAACATGGCCAAACAAAAGCAAAAGACAGTACGTGGCCTATCAATCCAACGGAAACTCATAGGTAACACAGTACATTGGACTAGGCAATTACATGCAGCCATACAAAGCCCATGGGCCTTGCCCCAGAGTCAAACCCACAACCTCTCATAGCGAAGGCAAAGAGCCTACCAATACACCAACACAGAGAAGTGGAAAACCATTTCTACATTAATTCACATAATCCTAGTGACTGCGCACACAACATGGCCAAACAAAAGCAAAAGACAGTACCTGGCCTATCAATCCAATGGAAACTCATAGGCAACACAGTCCATTGGACTAGACAATTACATGGAGACATACAAAGTCCATGGGCCTTGCCTCAGAGTCAAACCCACAACTTCTCGCAGCCAAGCAAAGAGCCTACCACTACACTAACACAGAGAAGTGGGAAACTGATTCTACATTAATTCACATAATCCTACCGACTGCGCACACAACACGGCCAAACAAAAGACAATACCTGGCCTATCAATTCAATGGAAACTCATAGGCAACACAGTCCATTGGACTAGGCAATTACATGGAGACATACAAAGTCCATGGGCTTTGCCTAAAAGTCAAACCCACAACTTCTCGCAGCCCAAGCAAAGAGCCTACCACTACACCAACACAGAGAAGTTGGTAACTGAGTTTACATTAATTCACATAATCCTAGTGACTGCGCACACAACATGGCCAAACAAAAGCAAAAGACAGTACCTGGCCTATCAATCCAATGGAAAATCATAGGCAACACAGTCCATTGGACTAGACAATTACATGGAGACATACAAAGTCCATGGGCCTTTCCTCAGAGTCAAACCCACAACCTCTCGCAGCCAAGCAAAGAGCCTACCACTACACCAACACAGAGAAGTGGGAAACTGATTCTACATTAATTCACATAATCCTACCGACTGCGCACACAACATGGCCAAACAAAAGACAATACCTGGCCTATCAATCCAATGGAAACTCATAGGCAACACAGTCCATTAGACTAGGCAAATACATGCAGCCATATAAAGTTCATGGGCCTTGCCTCAAAGTCGAACCCACATCCTCCTGGAGAACAAGCAAAGAGCCTACCACTAAACCAACACAGAGAAGTTGGAAACCGACTCTACATTAATTCACATAATCCTAGTGACTGCGCACACAACATGGCCAAACAAAAGCAAAAGACATTACCTGGCCTATCAATCCAATGTAAACTCATAGGTAACACAGTACATTACTAGGATTATGTGAATTAATGTAGAGTCAGGTTCACATTTCTCTGTGTTGGTGTAGTGGTAGGCTCTTTGCTTGAGCTGCGATAGGTTGTGAGTTAGACTTTGAGGCATGGCCCATGGACTTTGTATGGCTGCATGTTATTGCCTAGTCCAATGGACTATGTTGCCTATGAGTTTCAATTGGATTGATAGGCCAGGTACTGTCTTTTGCTTTTGTTTGGCCATGTTGTGTTCGCAGTCACTAGGATTATGTGAATTAATGTAGAGTCATTCACCTACTTCTCTGTGTTGGTGTAGTTGTAGTCTCTTTGTTGCTTATGAGTTTCAATTTGATTGATAGGCCAGGTACTGTCTTTTGCTTTTGTTTGGCCATGTTATGTGCGCAGTCACTAGGATTATGTGAATTAATGTAGAGTCATTCACCTACTTCTCTGTGTTGGTGTAGTGGTAGTCTCTTTGCTTAAACTGCGAGAGGTTGTGGGTTCGACTCTGAGGCAAAGCCCATGGAGTTTGTATGGCAGCATGTAATTGCCTAGTTCAATTGACTGTGTTGCCTATGAGTTTCCATTGAATTGATAGGCCAGGTATTGTCTTTTGTTTGGCCATGTTGTGTGCGCAGTCACTAGGATTATGTGAACTAATGTAAACTCAGTTTCCAACTTCTCTGTGTTGGTGTAATCGTAGGCTATTTCCTTGGGCTGCGAGAAATTGTGGGTTTGACTCTAATGCAAGGCCCATGGACTTTGTATGTCTCCATGTAATTGTCTAGTCCAATGGACTGTGTTGCCTATGAGTTTCCATTGGTTTGATAGGCCAGGTACTGTCTTTTGCTTTTGTTTGGCCATGTTATGTGCGCAGTCACTAGGATTATGTGAATTAATGAAGAATTGGTTTTCCACTTCTCTGTGTTGGTGTATTAGTAGGCTCTTTCCTTGGGCTACGAGAGGGTGTGGGTTCGACTCTGGGGCAAGGCCAATGGGCTTTGTATGGCTGCATGTAATTGCCTAGTCCAATGTACTGTGTTAGCTTTGAGTTTCCATTGGATTGATAGGCCAGGTGCTGTCTTTTGCTTTTGTTTTGCCATGTTGTGTGCGCAGTCACTAGGATTCTGTGAATTAATGTAGAGTTTGTTTCCAACTTCTCTGTGTTGGTTTAGTGGTAGGCTCTTTGCTTGTTCTCCAAGAGGTTGTGGGTTCGACTCTGAGGCAAGGCCCATTAACTTTGTATGGCTGCATATATTTGCTTAGTCTAATGGACTATGTTGCCTATGATTTCATTGGATTGATAGGCCAGATAATGTCTTTTGCATTTGTTTGGCCATGTTGTGTGCGCAGTCTCTAGGATTATGTGAATTAATGTAGAGCCCTTTACCTACTTCTCTGTGTTGGTGTAGTGGTAGTCTTTTTGCTTAAGCTGCGAAAGGTTGTTGGTTCGACTTTGAGGCAAGGCCCATGGAGTTTGTATGGATGCATGTAATTGCCTATTTCAGTTGACTGTGTTACCTATGAGTTCCTATTGGATTGATAGGCCAGGTACTACCTTTTGCTTTTGTTTGGCCATGTTGTGTGCGCAGTCACTAGGATTATGTGAACTAATGTAAACTCAGTTTTCATCTTCTCTGTGTTGGTGTAGTGGTAGGCTCTTTTCTTGAGCTGCGAGAAAATGTGGGTTTGACTCTGAGGCAAAGCCCATAGACTTTGTATGGCTGCATGTAATTGCCTAGTTCAATGGACTGTGCTGCCTATGAGTTTCCATTGGCTTGGTAGGCCAGGTAATGTCTTTTGCTTCTGTTTGGCCATGTTGTGTGCGCAGTCACTAGGATTATGTGAATTAATGTAGATGCAGCTTCCTACTTCTTTGTGTTGGTGTGGTTGTAGGCTCTTTGCTTGTTCTGCCAGAGGTTGTGGGAAAGACTCTGAGGCAAGGCCCATGGACTCTGTATGGCTGCATGTAATTGCCTAGTCCAATGGATGGGGTTGCCTCTGAGTTTCCATTGGATTGATAGGCCAGGTACTGTCTTTTGCTTTTGTTTGGCCATGTTGTGTGCGCAGTCACTAGGATTATGTGAGTTAATGTAGAGTCGGTTTCACACTTCTCCGTGTTGCTGTAGTGGTAGGCTCTTTGCTTGAGCTGCGAGAGGTTGTGGATTTGACTCTGAGGCAAGGCCCTTGGACTTTTTATGGCTGCATGTAATTGCCTAGTATAATGGACTGTGTTGCCTATGAGTTTCCATTGGATTGATAGGCCAGGTATTGACTTTTGCTTTCGTTTGGCCATGTTGTGTGCGCAGTCACTAGGTTTATGTGAATTAATGTAGAGTCAGGTTCACATTTCTCTGTGTTGGTGTAGTAGTAGGCTCTTTCCTTGAGCTGCGAGAGGTTGTGAGTTCAACTTTGAGGCAAGGCCCATGGACATTGTATGGCTGCATGTTATTGCCTAGTCCAATGGACTATGTTGCTTATGAGCTTCAATTGGATTGATAGGCCAGATACTGTCTTTTGCTTTTGTTTGGCCATGTTGTGTGCGCAGTCACTAGGATTATGTGAATTAATGTAGAATCATTCACCTACTTCTCTGTGTTGGTTTAGTGGTAGGCTCTTTGCTTGTTCTCCAAGAGGTTGTGGGTTCGACTCTGAGGCAAGGCCCATGAACTTTGTATGGCTGCATGTATTTGCCTAGTCTAATGGACTGTGTTGCCTATGAGTTTCCATTGGATTGATAGGCCAGATAATGTCTTTTGCATTTGTTTGGCCATGTTGTGTGCACAGTCACTAGGATTATGTGAACTAATGTAAACTCTGTTACCAACTTCTCTGTGTTGGTGTAGTGGTAGGCTCTTTGCTTGGGCTGCGAGAAATTGTGGGTTTGACTCTGAGGCAAAGCCCATGGACTTTGTATGGCTGCATGTAATTGCCTAGTCCAATGGACTGTGTTGCCTATGAGTTTCCACTGGTTTGATAGGCCAGGTAATGTCTTTTGCTTTTGTTTGGCCATGTTGTGTGCGCAGTCACTAGGAATATGTGAATTAATGTAGACGCAGCTTCCCACTTTTTAGTGTTGGTGTAGTTGTAAGCTCTTTGCTTGTTCTGCCAGAGGTTGTGGGTTTGACTCTGAGGCAAGGCCCATGGACTTTGTATGGCTGCATGTAATTGCCTAGTCCAATGGACTATGTTGTCTATGAGTTTCCATTGGATTGATAGGCCAGGGACTGTCTTTTGCTTTTGTTTGGCCATGTTGTGTGCGCAGTCACTAGGATTATGTGAATTTATGTTGAGTCAGTTTCGCTCTTCTCTGTGTTGGTGTAGTGGTAGGCTCTTTGCTTGGGCTGAGAGAGGTTGTGGGTTTGACTCTGAGACAAGGCCCATGGACTTTGTATGGCTGCATGTAATTGCCTAGTCCAATTGATTGCGTTGCCTATGAGTTTCCATTGGATTGATAGGCCAGGTACCGTCTTTTGCTTTTGTTTGGCCATGTTGTGTGCGCAGTCACTAGGATTATGTGAATTAATGTAGAATCTGTTTTCCACTTCTCTGCGTTGGTGTATTGGTAGGCTCTTTGCTTGGGCTACGAGAGGTTGCGGGTTTGACTCTGGGGCAAGGCCCATGGGCTTTGTATGGCTGCATGCAATTGCCTAGTCCAATGTACTGTGTTACCTATGAGTTTACATTGGATTGATAGGCCAGGTAATGTCTTTTGCTTTTGTTTGGCCATGTTGTGTGCGCAGTCACTAGGATTATGTGAATTAATGTAGAGTCAGTTTCCAACTTCTCTGTGTTGGTTTAGTGGTAGGCTCTTTGCTTGTTCTCCAAGAGGATGTGGGATCGAATCTGAAGCAAGGCCCATGAACTTTATATGGCTGCATGTATTTGACTAGTCTAATGGACTGTGTTGCCTATGAGTTTCCATTAAATTGATAGGCCAGGTATTGTTTTTTGTTTGGCCATGTTGTGTGCGCAGTCGGTAGGATTATGTGAATTAATGTAGAATCAGTTTCCCACTTCTCTGTGTTGGTGTAGTGGTAGGCTCTTTGCTTGGGCTGCGAGAAGTTGTGGGTTTGACTTTTAGGCAAAGCCCATGGACTTTGTATGGCTGCATGTAATTGCCTAGTCCAATGGACTGTGTTGCCTATGAGTTTCCATTGAATTGATAGGCCAGGTATTGTCTTTTGTTTAGCCATGTTGTGTGCGCAGTCGGTAGGATTATGTGAATTAATGTAGAATCAGTTTCCCACTTCTCTGTGTTGGTGTAGTGGTAGGCTCTTTGCTTGGCTGCGAGAGGTTGTGGGTTTGACTCTGAGGCAAGGCCCATTGACTTTGTATGTCTCCATGTAATTTTCTAGTCCAATGGACTGTGTTGCCTATGAGTTTCCATTGGATTGATAAGCCAGGTACTGACTTTTGCTTTTGTTTGGCCATGTTGTGTGCGCAGTCGGTAGGATTATGTGAATTAATGTAGTACCAGTTTCCCACTTTTCTGTGTTGGTGTAGTAGTAGGCTCTTTGCTTGGCTGCGAGAGGTTGTGGGTTTGACTCTGAGGCAAGGCCCATGGACTTTGAATGTCTCCATGTAATTGTCTAGTCCAATGGACTGTGTTGCCTATGAGTTTCCATTGGATTGATAGGCCAGGTACTGTCTTTTGCTTTTGTTTGGCCATGGTGTGTGCGCAGTCACTAGGATTATGTGAATTAATGTAGAGTCAGTTTCCAACTTCTCTGTGTTGGTTTAGGGGTAGGCTCTTTGCTTAAGCTGCGAGAGGTTGTGGGTTCGACTCTGAGGTAAGGCCCATGGACTTTGTATGTCTCCATGTAATTGTCTAGTCCAATGGACTGTGTTGCCTATGAGTTCCCATTGGATTGATAGGCCAGGTACTGCCTTTTGCTTTTGTTTGGCCATGTTGTGTGCGCAGTCACTAGGATTATGTGAATTAATGTAGAGTCAGGTTCACATTTCTCTGTGTTGGTGTAGTGGTAGGCTCTTTGCTTGAGCTGCGAGAGGTTGTGAGTTCGACTTTGAGGCAAGGCCCATGGACGTTGTATGGCTGCATGTTATTGCCTAGTCCAATGGACTATGTTGCCTATGAGTTTTAATTGGAATGATAGGCCAGGTACTGTCTTTTGCTTTTGTTTGGCCATGTTGTGTGCGCAGTCACTAGGATTATGTGAATTAATGTAGAGTCAGTTTCACACTTCTCTGTGTTGCTGTAGTGGTAGGCTTTTTTCTTGGGCTGCGAGAGGTTGTGAGTTCGACTCTGAGGCAAGGCCCATGGACTTTGTATGGCTGCATGTAATTGCATAGTCCAATGGACTGTGTTACCTATGAGTTTCCATTGGATTGATAGGCCAGGTACTGTCTTTTGCTTTCGTTTGGCCATGTTGTGTGCGCAGTCACTAGGATTATGTGAATTTATGTTCAATTAGTTCCGCACTTCTCTGTGTTGGTGTAGTGGTAGGCTTTTTGCTTGAGCTGTTAGAGGTTGTGGGTTTGACTCTGAGGCAAGGCCCATGGACTTTGTATGGCTGCATGTAATTGCATAGTCCAATGGACTGTGTTACATATGAGTTTCCATTGGATTGATAGGCCAGGTATCGACTTTTGCTTTCGTTTGGCCATGTTGTGTGCACAGTCACTAGGATTATGTGAATAATTTGTAGAGTCAGTTTCACATATCTCTATGTTGGTGTAGTGGTAGGCTCTTTGCTTGGGCTGCGTAGATGTTGTGGGTTTGACTCTGGGGCAAGGCCCATGGACTTATTATGGCTGTATGTAGTTGCCTAGTCTAATGGACTGTGTTGCCTATGAGTTTCCATTGGATTGATAGGCCAGGTACTGTCTTTTGCTTTTGTTTGGCCATGTTGTGTGCGCAGTCACTAGGATTATGTGAATTAATGTAGAGTCAGTTTCACACTTCTCTGTGTTGCTGTAGTGGTAGGCTTTTTTCTTGGGCTGCGAGAGGTTGTGAGTTCGACTCTGAGGCAAGGCTCATGGACTTTGTATGGCTGCATGTAATTGCATAGTCCAATGGACTGTGTTACCTATGAGTTTCCATTGGATTGATAGGCCAGGTACTGTCTTTTGCTTTCGTTTGGCCATGTTGTGTGCGCAGTCACTAGGATTATGTGAATTTATGTTCAATTAGTTCCGCACTTCTCTGTGTTGGTGTAGTGGTAGGCTTTTTGCTTGAGCTGTTAGAGGTTGTGGGTTTGATTCTGAGGCAAGGCCCATGGACTTTGTATGGCTGCATGTAATTGCATAGTCCAATGGACTGTGTTACCTATGAGTTTCCATTGGATTGATAGGCCAGGTATTGACTTTTGCTTTCGTTTGGCCATGTTGTGTGCGCAGTCACTAGGATTATGTGAATTAATGTAGAGTCAGTTTCACATTTCTCTGTGTTGGTGTAGTGGTAGGATCTTTGCTTGGGCTGCGAGAAGTTGTGGGTTTGACTCTGAGGCAAGGCCCATGGACTTTTTATGGCTGCATGTAATTGCCTAGTCCAATGGACTGTGTTGCCTATGAGTTTCCATTGGATTGATAGGCCAGGTATGGACTTTTGCTTTCGTTTGGCCATGTTGTGTGCGCAGTCACTAGGATTATGTGAATTAATGTAGAGGCAGGTTCACATTTCTCTGTGTTGGTGTAGTGGTAGGCTCTTTGCTTGAGCTGCGAGAGGTTGTGAGTTCGACTTTGAGGCAAGGCCCATGGACTTTGTATGGCTGCATGTTATTGCCTAGTCCAATGGACTGTGTTGCCTATGAGTTTCCATTGGATTGATAAGCCAGGTACTGTCTTTTGCTTTTGTTTAGCCATGTTGTGTGCGCAGTCGGTAGGATTATGTGAATTAATGTAGAATCAGTTTCCCACTTCTCTGTATTGGTGTAGTGGTAGGCTCTTTGCTTGACTGCGAGAGGTTGTGGGTTTGACTCTGAAGCAAGGCCCATGGACTTTGTATGTCTCCATGTAATTGTCTAGTCCAGTGGACTGTGTTGCCTATGAGTTTCCATTGGATTGATAGGCCAGGTACTGTCTTTTGCTTTTGTTTGGCCATGTTGTGTGCGCAGTCACTAGGATTATGTGAATTAATGTAGAGTAGGTTTCCAACTTCTCTGTGTTGGTTTAGTGGTAGGCTCTTTGCTTGTTCTCCAAGAGGTTGTGGGTTCGACTCTGAGGCAAGGCCCATGAACTTTGTATGGCTGCATGTATTTGCCTAGTCTAATGGACTGTGTTGCCTATGAGTTTCCATTGGATTGATAGGCCAGATAATGTCTTTTGCATTTGTTTCGCAATGTTGTGTGCACAGTCACTAGGATTATGTGAACTAATGTAAACTCAGTTTCCATCTTGTCTGTGTTGGTGTAGTGGTAGGCTCTTTGCTTGGGCTGCGAGAAATTGTGGGTTTGACTCAGAGGCAAAGCCCATGGACTTTGTATGGCTGCATGTAATTGTTTAGTCCAATGGACTGTGTTGCCTATGAGTTTCCATTGGCTTGATAGGCCAGGTAATGTCTTTTGCTTTTGTTTGGCCATGTTGTGTGCGCAGTCTCTAGGAATATGTGAATTAATGTAGACGCACCTTCCTACTTTTTTGTGTTGGTGTAGTTGTAAGCTCTTTGCTTGTTCTGCCAGAGGTTGTGGGTTTGACTCTGAGGCAAGGCCCATGGACTTTGTATGGCTGCATGTAATTGCCTAGTCCAATGGACTATGTTGTATATGAGTTTCCATTGGATTGATTGGCCAGGGACTGTCTTTTGCTTTTATTTGGCCATGTTGTGTGCGCAGTCACTAGGATTATGTGAATTTATGTTGAGTAGGTTTCGCTCTTCTCTGTGTTGGTGTAGTGGTAGGCTCTTTGCTTGGGCTACAAGAGGTTGTGGGTTCGACTCTGAGGCAAGGCCCATGGACTTTGTATGGCTGCATGTAATTGCCTAGTCCAATTGATTGCTTTGCCCATGAGTGTCTATTGGATTGATAGGCCAGGTACTGTCTTTTGCTTTTGTTTGGCCATGTTGTGTGCGCAGTCACTAGGATTATGTGACTTAATGTAGAATCAGTTTTTCACTTCTCTGTGTTGGTGTATTGGTAGGCTCTTTGCTTGGGCTACGAGAGGTTGTGGGTTCGACTCTGGGGCAAGGCCCATGGGCTTTGTATGGCTGCATTTAATTGCCTAGTCAAATGTACTGTGTTACCTATGAGTTTCCATTGGATTGATAGGCCAGGTACTGTCTTTTGCTTTTGTTTGGCCATGTTGTGTGCGCAGTCACTAGGATTATGTGAATTAATGTAGAGTCGGTTTCCAACTTCTCTGTGTTGGTTTAGTGGTAGGCTCTTTGCTTGTTCTCCAAGAAGTTGTGGGTTCGACTCTGAGGCAAGGCCTATGAATTTTGTATGGCTGCATGTATTTGCCTAGTCTAATGGACTGTGTTGCCTATGAGTTTCCATTGGATTGATAGGCCAGGTATTGTCTTTTGTTTGGCCATGTTGTGTGCGCAGTCGGTAGGATTATGTGAATTAATGTAGAATCAGTTTCCCACTTATCTGTGTTGGTGTAGTGGTAGGCTCTTTGCTTGGCTGTGAGAGGTTGTGGGTTTGACTCTGAGGCAAGGCCCATGGACTTTGTATGTCTCCATGTAATTGTCTAGTTCAATGGACTGTGTTGCCTATGAGTTTACATTGGCTTGATAGGCCAGGTAATGTCTTTTGCTTTTGTTTGGCCATGTTGTGTGCACATTCACTAGGATTATGTGAATTAATGTAGACGCAGCTTCCTACTTCTTTGTGTTGGTGTAGTTGTAGGCTCTTTGCTTGTTCTGCCAGAGGTTGTGGGTTTGACTCTGAGGCAAGGCCCATGGACTTTGTATGGCTGCATGTAATTGCCAAGTCCAATGGACTGTGTTGCCTATGAGTTTCCATTGGATTGATAGGCCAGGTATTGTCTTTTGCTTTTGTTTGGCCATGTTGTGTGCGCAGTCACTAGGATTATGTGAATTAATGTAGAATCCGTTTCCCACTTCTCTGTGTTGGTGTAGTGGAAGCTGCTTTGCTTGGCTGCGAGAGGTTGTGGGTTTGACTCTGCGGCATGGCCCATGGACTTTGTATGGCTGCATGTAATCGCCTAGTTCAATGGACTGTGTTGCCTATGAGTTTCCATTGGCCTGATAGGCCAGGTAATGTCTTTTGCTTTTGTTTGGCCATGTTGTGTGCGCATTCACTAGGATTATGTGAATTAATGTAGACGCAGCTTCCTACTTCTTTGTGTTGGTGTAGTTGTAGGCTCTTTGCTTGTTCTGCCAGAGGTTGTGGGTTTGACTCTGAGGCAAGGCCCATGGACTTTGTGAGGCTGCATGTAATTGCCTATTCCAATGGACTATGTTGTCTATGAGTTTCCATTGGATTGATAGGCAAGGGACTGTATTTAGCTTTTGTTTGGCCATGTTGTGTGCGCAGTCACTAGGATTATGTGAATTTATGTTGAGTCAGTTTCACACTTCTCTGTGTTGGTGTAGTGGTAGGCTCTTTGCTTGGGCTGTGAGAGGTTGTGGGTTTGACTCTGAGGCAAGGCCCATGGACTTTGTATGACTGCATGTAATTGCCTAGTCCAATGGATTGATAGGCCAGGTACTGTCTTTTGTTTTCGTTTGGCCATGTTTTGTGCGCAGTCACTAGGATTATGTGAGTTAATGTAGAGACAGTTTCACACTTCTCTGTGTTGCTGAAGTGGTAGGCTTTTTTGTTGGGCTGCGAGAGGTTGTGAGTTCGACTCTGAGGCAAGGCCCATGGACTTTGTATGGCTGCATGTAATTGCATAGTCCAATGGACTGCGTTACCTATGAGTTTCCATTGGATTGATAGGCCAGGTGCTTTCTTTTGCTTTTGTTTGGCCATGTTGTGTGCGCAGTCACTAGGAATATGTGAATTAATGTAGAGTCAGTTTCGCACTTCTCTGTGTTGGTGTAGTGGTAGGCTCTTTGCTTGGGCTGTGAGAGGTTGTGGGTTTGACTCTGAGGCAAGGCCCATGGACTTTTTATGGCTGCATGTAATTGCCTAGTCCAATGGACTGTGTTGCCTATGAGTTTCCATTGGATTGATAGGCCAGGTATTGACTTTTGCTTTCGTTTAGCCATGTTGTGTGCGCAGTCACTAGGATTATGTGAATTAATGTAGAGTCAGTTTCAGACTTCTCTGTGTTGGTGTAGTGGTAGGCTCTTTGCTTGGGCCGCAAGAGGTTGTGGGTTCGACTCTAATGCAAGGCTCATGGACTTTGTATGGCTGCATGTAATTGCCTAGTCCAATGGACTGTGTTGCCTATGAGTTTCCATTGGATTGATAGGCCAGGTACTGTCTTTTGTTTTCGTTTGGCCATGTTGTGTGCGCACTCACTAGGATTATGTGAATTAATGTGGAGGCAGGTTCACATTTCTCTGTGTTGGTGTAGTGGTAGGCTCTTTGCTTGAGCGGCGAGAGGTTGTGAGTTCGACTTTGAAGCAAGGCCCATGGACTTTTTATGGCTGCATGTAATTGCCTAGTCCAATGGACTGTGTTGCCTATGAGTTTCCATTGGATTGATAGGCCAGGTACTGTCTTTTGCTTTTGTTTGGCCATGTTGTGTGCGCAGTCGGTAGGATTATGTGAATTAATGTAGAATCAGTTTCCAACTTCTCTGTGTTGGTTTAGTGGTAGGCTCTTTGCTTGTTCTCCAAGAGGTTGTGGGTTCGACTCTGAGGCAAGGCCCATGAACTTTGTATGGCTGCATGTATTTGCCTAGTCTAATGGACTGTTTTGCCTATGAGTTTCCATTGGATTGATAGGCCAGATAATGTCTTTTGCATTTGTTTCGCCATGTTGTGTGCACAGTCACTAGGATTATGTGAACTAATGTAAACTCAGTTTCCAACTTGTCTGTGTTGGTGTAGTGGTAGGCTCTTTGCTTGGGCTGCGAGAAATTGTGGGTTTGACTCTGAGGCAAAGCCCATGGACTTTGTATGGCTGCATGTAATTGTTTAGTCCAATGGACTGTGTTGCCTATGAGTTTCCATTGGCTTGATAGGCCAGGTAATGTCTTTTGCTTTTGTTTGGCCATGTTGTGTGCGCAGTCGCTAGGAATTTGTGAATTAATGTAGACGCAGCTTCCTACTTTTTTGTGTTGGTGTAGTTGTAAGCTCTTTGCTTGTTCTGCCAGAGGTTGTGGGTTTGACTCTGAGGCAAGGCCCATGGACTTTGTATGGCTGCATGTAATTGCATAGTCCAATGGACTGTGTTACCTATGAGTTTCCATTGGATTGATAGGCCAGGTACTGTCTTTTGCTTTCGTTTGGCCATGTTGTGTGCGCAGTCACTAGGATTATGTGAATTTATGTTCAATTAGTTTCGCACTTCTCTGTGTTGGTGTAGTGGTAGGCTTTTTGCTTGAGCTGTTAGAGGTTGTGGGTTTGACTCTGAGGCAAGGCCCATGGACTTTGTATGGCTGCATGTAATTGCATAGTCCAATGGACTGTGTTACCTATGAGTTTCCATTGGATTGATAGGCCAGGTATCGACTTTTGCTTTTGTTTGGCCATGTTGTGTGCACAGTCACTAGGATTATGTGAACTAATGTAAACTCTGTACCAACTTCTCTGTGTTGGTGTAGTGGTAGGCTCTTTGCTTGGGCTACAAGAGGTTGTGGGTTCGACTCTGAGGCAAGGCCCATGGACTTTGTATGGCTGCATGTAATTGCCTAGTCCAATTGATTGCTTTGCCTACGAGTTTCTATTGGATTTATAGGCCAGGTAATGTCTTTTGCTTTTGTTTTGCTTTTGTTTGGCCATGTTGTGTGCGCAGTCACTAGGATTATGTGAATTAATGTAGAATCAGTTTTCCACTTCTCTGTGTTGGTGTATTTGTAGGCTCTTTGCTCGGGCTACAAGAGGTTGTGGGTTCGACTCTGGGGCAAGGCCCATGGGCTTTGTATGGCTGCATGTATTTGCCTAGTCTAATGGACTGTGTTGCCTATGAGTTTCCATTGGATTGATAGGCCAGGTATTTTCTTTTGTTTGGCCATGTTGTGTGCGCAGTCGGTAGGATTATGTGAATTAATGTAGAATCAGTTTCCCACTTCTCTGTGTTGGTGTAGTGGTAGGCTCTTTGCTTGGCTGCGAGAGGTTGTGGGTTTGACTCTGAGGCAAGGCCCATGGACTTTGTATGTCTCCATGTAATTGTCTAGTCCAATGGACTATGTTGCATATGAGTTTCCATTGGATTGATAGGCCAGGTACTGTCTTTTGCTTTTGTTTGGCCATGTTGTGTGCGCAGTCACTAGGATTATGTGAATTAATGTAGAGTCAGGTTCACATTTCTCTGTGTTGGTGTAGTTATAGGCTCTTTGCTAGAGCTGCGAGAGGTTGTGAGTTCATCTTTGAGGCAAGGCCCATGGACTTTGTATGGCTGCATGTTATTGCCTAGTCAAATGGACTATGTTACCTATGAGTTTCAATTGGAATGATAGGCGAGGTACTGTCTTTTGCTTTTGTTTGGCCATGTTGTGTGCGCAGTCACTAGGATTATGTGAATTAATGTAGAGTCAGTTTCACACTTCTCTGTGTTGCTGTAGTGGTAGGCTTTTTTCTTGGGCTGCGAGAGGTTGTGAGTTCGACTCTGAGGCAAGGCCCATGGACTTTGTATGGCTGCATGTTATTGCCTAGTCCAATGGACTATGTTACCTATGAGTTTCAATTAGAATGATAGGCCAGGTACTGTCTTTTGCTTTTGTTTGGCCATGTTGTGTGCGCAGTCACTAGGATTATGTGAATTAATGTAGAATCATTCTCCAACTTCTCTGTGTTGGTGTAGTGGTAGGCTCTTTGCTTGGGCTGCGAGCAGTTGCGGCTTGACTCTGAGGCAAAGCCCATGGACTTGGTATGGCTGCATGTAATTGCCTAGTCCAATGGACTATGTTGTCTATGAGTTTCCATTGGATTGATAGGCCAGGGACTGTCTATTGCTTTTGTTTGGCCATGTTGTGTGCGCAGTCACTAGGATTATGTGAATTTATGTTGAGTCAGTTTCGCACTTCTCTGTGTTGGTGTAGTGGTAGGCTCTTTGCTTGGGCTTTGAGAGGTAGTGGTTTTGACTCTGAGGCAAGGCCCATGGACTTTGTATGGCTGCATGTTATTGCCTAGTCCAAAGGATTGCGTTGCCTATGAGTTTCCATTGGATTAATAGGCCAGGTACTGTCTTTTGCTTTTGTTTGGCCATGTTGTGTGCGCAGTCACTAGGATTATGTGAATTAATGTAGAGTCATTCACCTAATTCTCTGTGTTGGTGTAGTGGTAGTCTCTTTGCTTAAGCTGCAAGAGGTTGTGGGTTCAACTCTGAGGCAAGGCCCATGGAGTTTGTATGGCTGCATGTAATCGCCTAGTTCAATTGACTGTGTTGCCTATGAGTTCCCATCGGATTGATAGGCCAGGTACTGTCTTTTGCTTTTGTTTGGCCATGTTGTGTGCGCAGTCACTAGGATTATGTGAACTAATGTAAACTCAGATTCCAACTTCTCTGTGTTGGTGTAGTGGTAGGCTCTTTGCTTGGGCTGCGAGAGGTTGTGGGTTCGACTCTGAGGCAAGGCCCATGGAGTTTGTATGGCTGCATGTAATCGCCTAGTTCAATTGACTGTGTTGCCTATGAGTTTCCATTGGCTTCATAGGCTAGGTAATGTCTTCTGCTTTTGTTTGGCCATGTTGTGTGCGCAGTCACTAGGATTATGTGAATTAATGTAGACGCAGCTTCCTACTTCTTTGTGTTTTTGTAGTTGTAGGCTCTTTGCTTGTTCTGCCAGAGGTTGTGGGTTTGACTCTGAGGCAAGGCCCATGGACTTTGTATGGCTGCATGTAATTGCCTAGTCCAATGGACTATGTTGCCTATGAGTTTCCATTGGATTGATAGGCCAGGTACTGCCTTTTGCTTTTGTTTGACCATGTTGTGTGCGCAGTCACTAGGGTTATGGGAATTAATGTAGAGTCAGTTTCCCACTTCTCTGTGTTGGTGTAGTGGTAGGCTCTTTGCTTGGGCTGCGAGAGGTTGTGGGTTCGACTCTAATGCAAGGCTCATGGACTTTGAATGGCTGCATGTAATTGCTTAGTCCAATGGACTGTGTTGCTTATGAGTTTCTATTGGATTGATAGGCCAGTTACTGTCTTTTGTTTTCGTTTGGCCATGTTGTGTGCGCAGTCACTAGGATTATGTGAAATAATGTAGAGTCAGGTTTACATTTCTCTGTGTTGGTGTAGTGGTAGGCTCTTGGCTTGAGCTGCGAGAGGTTGTGAGTTCGACTTTGAGGCAAGGCCCATGGACTTTGTATGGCTGCATGTAATTGCCTAGTCCAATTGATTGCTTTGCATATGAGTTTCTATTGGATTGATAGGCCAGGTACTGTCTTTTGCTTTTGTTTGGCCATGTTGTGTGCGCAGTCACTAGGATTATGTGAACTAATGTAAACTCAGTTTCCAACTTCTCTGTCTTGGTGTAGTGGTAGGCTCTTTGCTGGGGCTGCGAGAAATTGTGGGTTTGACTCTGAGGCAAAGCCCATGGACTTTATATGGCTGCGTGTAAATGCCTAGTCCAATGGACTGTGTTGCCTATGAGTTTCCATTGGATTGATTGGCCAGGTATTATCTTTTGTTTGGTTATGTTGTGTGCGCAGTCGGTAGGATTATGTGAATTAATGTAGAATCAGTTTCCCAGTTCTCTGTGTTGCTGTAGTGGAAGGCTCTTTGCTTAGCTGCAAGAGGTTGTGGGTTTGACTCTGAGGCAAGGCCCATGGAGTTTGTATGGCTGCATGTAATTGCCTAGTTCAATTAACTGTGTTGCCTATGAGTTCCCATTGGATTGATAGGCCAGGTACTGTCTTTTGCTTTTGTTTGGCCATGTTGTGTGCGCAGTCACTAGGATTATGTGAATTAATGTAGACGCAGCTTCCTACTTCTTTGTGTTGGTGAAGTTGTAGGCTCTTTGCTTGTTCTGCCAGAGATTGTGGGTATGACTCTGAGGCAAGGCCCATGGACTTTGTATGGCTGCATGTAATTGCGTAGTCCAATGGACTATGTTGTCTATGAGTTTCCATTGGATTGATAGGCCAGGGACTGTCTTTTGTTTTCGTTTGGTCATGTTGTGTGCGCAGTCACTAGGATTATGTGAATTAATGTAGAGTCATTCTCTTCTCTGTGTTGGTGTAGTGGTAGGCTCTTTCCTTGGGTTACAAGAAGTTGTGGGTTTGACTTTGAGGCAAAGCCCATGGACTTTGTATGGTTGAATGTAATTGCCTAGTCCAATGGACTGTGTTGCCTATGAGTTTTCATTGAATGAATAGGCCAGGTATTGTCTTTTGTTTGGCCATGTTGTGTGCGCAGTCGGTAGGATTATGTGAATTAATGTAGAATCAGTTTCCCACTTCTCTGTGTTAGTGTAGTGGTAGGCTCTTTGCTTGGCTGCGAGAAGTTGTGGGTTTGACTCTGAGGCAAGGCCCATGGACTTTGTATGTCTCCATGTAATTGTCTAGTCCAATGGACTGTGTTGCCTATGAGTTTCCATTGGATTGATAGGCCAGGTACTGTCTTTTGCTTTTGTTTGGCCATGTTGTGTGCGCAGTCACTAGGATTATGTGAATTAATGTAGAAATGGTTTTCCACTTCTCTGTGTTGGTGTATTGGTAGGCTCTTTGCCTTGGCTATGAGAGGTTGTGGGTTTGACTCTGGGGCAAGGCCCATGGGCTTTGTATGGCTGCATGTAATTGCCTAGTCCAATGTACTGTGTTACCTATGAGTTTCCGTTGGATTGATAGGCCACGTACTGTCTTTTGCTTTTGTTTGGCCATGTTGTGTGCGCAGTCACTAGGATTATGTTAATTAATGTAGAGTCGGTTTCCGACTTCTCTGAGTTGGTTTAGTGGTAGGCTCTTTGCTTGTTCTCCAAGAGGTTGTGGGTTCGACTCTGAGGCAATGCCCATGAACTTTACATGGCTGCATGTAAGTGCCTAGTCTAATGGACTGTGTTGCCTATGAGTTTCCATTGGATTGATAGGCCAGATAATGTCTTTTGCATTTGTTTGGCCATGTTGTGTGCGCAGTCACTAGGATTATGTGAATTAATGTAGAGTCATTCACCTACTTCTCTGTGTTGGTGTAGTGGTAGGCTTTTTGCCCTGGCTACGAGAGGTTGTGGCTTCGACCCTCGGGGTCAAGACCCATGGGCTTTGTATGGCTGCATGTAATTGCCTAGTCCAATGTACTGTGTTACCTATGAGTTTCCATTGGATTAATAGGCCAGGTACTGTCTTTTGCTTTTGTTTGGCCATGATGTGTGCGCAGTCACTAGGATTATGTTAATTAATGTAGAGACGGTTTCCAACTTCACTGAGTTGGTTTAGTGGTAGGCTCTTTGCTTGTTCTCCAAGAGGTTGTGGGTTCGACTCTGAGGCAAGGCCCATGAACTTTGTTTGGCTGCATGTAATTGCCTAGTCTAATGGACTGTGTTGCCTATGAGTTTCCATTTGATTGAATGGCCAGGTACTGTCTTTTGTTTTCGTTTGGCCATGTTGTGTGCGCAGTCACTAGGATTATGTGAATTAATGCTATTGGATTTTTCAAGTCAGTATTCACACAGCAGTTTCTGCTATTTCATGTATTCCCCTTACATAGTCACTGGTGTGCATACCTTATCTCCCCATAGTGCCTGGGATCTGACCCAGACACTAGCAGTTTTGCACTCCTACCCAAAACTGGGCTCTTCACTGAACTCACTACCTCCACGGTTCAACTCTTAACTGAACTTCAACTAACTAACTGGTTTTCCCACCTCCAGGCCTGTGAACTCCTTGGTGGGTGGGGCCAACCGCCTGGCTCCGCCCCACCTGGTGTGGACATCAGCCCCTGGAGGGAGGCAACAACGGTTTTGTGTCTGACTAGTGTAACTATCCGGGAAAGGGGGTGTGTGTGTGTGTTATGTCTGTGACCAACTGGCTAGTCCAGGGCGTCACACTTGCACCCCCTTCTTGTGATGTGAAGGTGTGTAGTCAGTGCCTACGTGTAATTCCTGACACCACTCCTCTGGCTGACTTGGTGAGCTGTCACTGACTGGGTGGGGTGCAGTAATGGTGGATGCTGCTGCTGCTTGGATAGCATGTGTATCTACTGTGAACAGCTTATCAATGGTGGCAAATCGGGGCAGCTTAACCTCTTGCTCTCCGCAGTTCAACACTCTCACGCGCACTCTTCCCTTCCGTATTAATGAATAAAACTGTGATATAAATAGTATATAGATACCCCACAAATGCAGATAAAGGTAGGTTATGGGAAAAGGGAGAAGAGGGAAACAGGAAAATAGTGTAATAAAGTATACCTTCCAGGGGGGAGAGGAAATGGCAGCACAGCCAGTGGAGGTGAAGCAAGGGGAAGCCTGCAACTAAATTGTTGAGAGCATTATCACATGGTGACTGAGCCTGATTGTAACGGGAGCATAGAGGTGCCGATCCTGTCTTACCTGCGTTGGTGTAGAAGTGGGTTTCCAGTGGTGGAGTCAGCTGTGTGCAGTGGTGGCTGTGGGTTCTTTTATGTGCGACCGTAGTAATAGCTGCGCCCACTTCCTGTATGGGAGTGGAATGCAGTGAGGCTAATGGAACGCACGTCCACGTGCCGCGCCCCTGAAGGTAATACCGATCATTGAATACAAAAAAAATTCTCATACTACTGTATGGGGGTCCCTATATTTAATATGATATCCAAGCCACAGCATCCACCGTTACTTCACCACACCCATTCAGTGACAGCTCACCAAGTCAACCAGAGGAGTGGTGTAAGGAATTACACGTAGGCACTGACTCCACACCTTCACATCACAAGAAGCGGGTCCACAGGGTAGTGCAAGAATACGAGCAAGTCTTCAGCAAACATCCGCTAGACTTTGGGAGAATAAAAGGGGTCCATATTCATGGTTTAAGAACTTGGGTTCTAACGTGCCCAGAGTATGCTCCACTCTATGCTCCCTTTACAATCAGGCTCAGTCACCATGTGATAACGCTCTCAACTCTTTAGTTGCAGGCTTCCTTTTGCTTCACCTCCACTGGCTGTGCTGCCATTTCCTCTCACCCCCAGAAGGTATACTTTATTACACTATTTTCCTCTTTCCCTGTTCCCCCTTTTCCCATAACCTACCTTTATTTACAATTGTGGGGTATCTATATGATATTTACATCATAGTTTTATTCATTAGTGCGGAAGGGAAGAGTGCCCGTGAGAGTGTTAAACTGCGGAGAGCAGGAGGTTAAGCTGCCCCGACTTGCCACCATTGATAAGCTGTTCACAGTAGATACACATGCTATCCAAGTAGCAGCATCCACTATTACTGCACCCCACCCAGTCAGTGACTGCTCACCAAGTCAGCCAGAGGAGTGGTGTAAGGAATTACACGTAGGCACTGACTCCACACCTTCACATCACAAGAAGCGGGTCCACAGGGTAGTGCAAGAATACGAGCGAGCAAGTCTTCAGCAAACATCCGCTAGATTTTGGGGGAATAAAAGGGGTCCAACACTACATCCCCACAGGTGCACACCCACCCATCAAAGAGAGCTATAAGCCAATACCACCTTCACATTACCAGTGTACCAAGGACATGTTGAGCAACATGAAGGCGGCTGGGGTTATCCGTGACAGTTGTAGCCTTTGGGCAGCTCCGTTGGTCCTGTTAAAGAAGAAGGACGGCATCACTCCCCCGTATTGAGGAATTGCTAGCTGCATTGAGAACTGCAAATTATTTTTCTACCCTTGATCTCACTAGTCACTATTGGCTAGTGTCCGTTGCTGAGGCAGACCGGGGGAAGACCGCCTTTGCCACCCCTATGGCGCTGGAGGTCGGCAGACTGTTGTTCAAAAGCAGTGTCTGACGAACAAATTTGCTTCATCCTGAGGAACTGGCCAGTCGGTACGGCCTGGATGGTGGAGGGGGTATGAGCAGAAGAAGCATGCAGCAGTGCGTTGACTGATGTTTCCTTCCTATGGACGTCGGTCTGAACAATTCGCTCAGAACCGAATGAAATTTTAATATCCAGGAAGTCAACGCAACTGCTGCTATGCTTATGTGTCAATCTGATGTTAAAGGTGTTGTTATTAAGTTCCTCCATAAATGTCTCGAGCTGCTCCACAGTGCCCTGCCAAAAAATCAAAATATCATCAATATACCTTAGCCAGCACTGCACATGGGCGCCAGCCCCTGCACCTCCGTCACCAAAAACCAACCAATCCCAGTACCTCTGCCTTCTATCTAGGTGCCTTGAGTTATGTCCTGTAAACTGTCACAGCGACCCAGACACACATGTGTAGTAGGGGAATATCCCTGCTGAGATGCCAGTGCTAGAGCACTCGTTTGCTGTGGAGTTGAACGCTATGTGAGCAGTTCTTACCTTCAATGAGCAGAAGTCTCTTTTTTCAGATTTCAATATCTCTGTGGGTATCTGGCAGAAATATGGAATACTCTTTACTGCTAAGACCCTGTACACCACTCCCACTAAAGGGGGCTTTACACGCTGCGACATCGCTAATGCGGAGTCGTTGGGGTCACGGAATTTGTGACGCACATCCGGCCGCATTAGCGATGTTGCTGCGTGTGACACCGATGAGCGATTTTGCATCGTTGCAAAAACGTGCAAAATCGCTCATCGGTGACATGGGTCTCCATTCTCGATTATCGTTACTGCAGCAGTAACGATGTAGTTCGTCGCTCCTGCGGCAGCACACATCACTCCGTGTGACACCGCAGAAACGAGGAACCTCTCCTTACCTGCCTCCCAGCCGCTATGAGGAAGGAAGGAGGTGGGCGGGATGTTCCGGCCACTCATCTCCGCCCCTCCGCTGCTATTGGGCGGTCGCTCAGTGACGTCGCTGTGACGCCGCACGGACCGCCCCCTTAGAAAGGAGGCGGTTCGCCGGTCACAGCGACGTCGCCGGTCAGGTAAGTATGTGTGACGGGTCTGGTCGGTGTTGTGCGGCATGGGCAGCGATTTGCCCGTGTCGCGCAACAGATGGGGCGGGTACCCACACTAGCGATATCGGGACCGATATCGCAGTGTGTAAAGTAGCCTTTAGTCACATGACCAAGACTGTATCTGTGTCCCTACAACACACTTGAGACAAATGTGTGTGTGAGCCTGCATTGTGGGGTATATATAATATATTATAGAGCTGGGAAGAATCATTCTAAGCAGTGAGCTGTTCCAGTATTTGTAGGAAAATACCCAGTAGAAGCATCAAACACAGCACCAATACCTCCCATCAGTATCCCACCACAGTGCCATGTAACCCATGCCCTACACTCCCATCTACACCAATACTATACAGGCACAAACTAGTATATCTGACTAAAAGCCCCCAAAATATGAAGAACGGCCTATAGTTGAGTGTGGATATAAAATCTATGTGAGCAGAGCTAGAATAGAAATCACTGATCGCATTGAAGTCATTCTGACCATAAATCACCATGATATCAAGGTGAGGAGTTGTGTGTTACTGCTGGGAGGAAAGGGTTAACAGTGGAATATTAAGGTGCATTTCTGTGTGCAGTGTTACTAGTCAATGTAACAATTCAATATGAGCTGCTCTTGGTGCCGGGGGAGGGAGATGCTCTCCTGAGCAAGATAGATGGGGAATGAACATGATATCTATATAGTGTAAGGCAGGGGGTCTCAAACTCGGCTGGGTGTATGGGCCGCACAGAGGAAAAAAATAATTTGGGGGGCTGCATTCTTTGCAGGACAAAGTGACATTTTTATTGGTACCATATATATATATTTTTTTCACACACCTTTGGATGACTGATTTTCAACATTTTTCACTTGTTTATTATAACAAATGTGCACATTCTTTGGTTAAATCTAAAAAAAAAAAATTTGATGTTAAAAAAAAGTCATGCCTTATTTTGTTTTTTTTTACATTTTATCCCTTTCTTTTAACTAATAGTGTTACAATTATGACGCTAGCGTTTTGTGAAGGGAATGCTTTGCCTACTTCCGTGACTATGGCCTTCCGGAACTGCTGCATTTTGGCTGACCTCTCCGCCTCGGGAATAAGAGACATAAAGTTCTCCTTGTAGCGTGGGTCTAACAGTGTTACCAACCAGTAATGATTGTCGGCCAAGATGTTCTTAACGCGAGGGTCACGAGACAGGCAGCTTACCATAAAGTCATCCATGTGCGCCAGACTCTTAACAGCCATCACTTCAGTATCCAGACCAACACGATGACTGAACATGCTGTCCTCCTCCTTCTCCTCCTCCTCCTCCTCCTCCTCCTCATCATCTACCCTGTCCTCTGGCCAGCCACGCTGAACTGAGCATATGACTGGTATGCATGTCATATCCTCAATTTGGCCGGAGAGTTGCTCCATGTCTTCATCCTCCTCCTCGTCATAGTCCTCCACTGCACGTTGTGATGAGACGAGGCTGGGCTGTGTGTTATCACCCACACCCACTACTGTTTCTTGCTCCAACTCATCGTGTTCCGCCTGCAATGCATCATGTTTGGTTTTGAGCAGAGACCGTTTTAGAAGGCAGAGAAGCGGTATGGTGACGCTAATAATGGCGTCATCGCCGCTCACCATCTTGGTGGAGTCCTCAAAGTTTTGGAGGATGGTACATAGGTCGGACATCCATCTCCACTCCTCAGGTGTTATGTGTGGAGTTTGACCCATTTCCCGACGGCTTAGGTGATGCAGGTACTCAACAACTGCCCTCTTCTGCTCACATATCCTGATCAACATGTGCAGAGTTGAATTCCAACGCGTGGGGACATCACACACCAGTCTGTGAGCCGGAAGATGCAAATGACGCTGAAAGCCGGCAAGGCCGGCTGAAGCAGTAGGTGACTTTCGAAAATGTGCAGACAGGCAGCGAACTTTTACCAGCAGATCAGACAGCTCTGGGTATGACTTTAGAAACCGCTGAACCACGAGGTTGAGCACATGGGCCATGCATGGAACATGTGTCAGCTGGCCTCGCCTCAAAGCCGCCACCAGGTTCCGGCCATTGTCACACACAACCTTTCCTGGCTTTAGGTTCAGAGGTGTGAGCCAGTGATCTGCATGCTGTTTTAGAGCTGTCCACACCTCTTCTGCATTGTGGGGTTTGTCACCTATGCAGATTAGCTGCAGCACAGTCTGTTGCCGCTTCGCCGAGGCAGTGCTGCAGTGCTTCCAGCTTGGGACTGGTGTGGAGGGTAAAGTGGATGAGGATGCGCAGGAGGAGGAGGAGGCTGAAGAGCATGACATTCCGGAGCTGTAGAGTGTGGGTGAAACCCTGACTGAGGTAGGGCCTGCAAACCTTGGTGTGGGAAGGACTTGTTCCGTTCCTCGCTCAAACTGGGTCCCAGCTGGGCTGGGCTGGGTCCCTACCCGGCTGGGTAGGGCGTTGTGGGGGGTTTGTCTATCTCCGTTTGAGGTGAGTTTGTTTAAGTTAGCCTTTTCTTTGGCGTTTTTTGGAGCCCTGCGGGTTGGGGAGTTGGTATCGCCCAGTAAGGCGTTCCCCGGGGGCTTGGATTGGGGTGACATTATGTCAGTGGAAAACGGAGTTGAATTTTGGATTAGGAAATCGAAAACTGATCAGAGAGGTGTGGGTAGACTAGTCCGTTTGGGGATGGTTGTGGCATCTGATATGTGCCCGTTCAAGTGTCTCGGGAATTTTCAACAGATCCGTCCGAAGGTGGATGGCCCCTTATTATGTCACGAGGATGGGTCCTTTTTATCGAGATACCAATTTGTGAGTGTTTTTAGGGCATGTTTGAAGTCGTTGGGGTTAGATCCGAAGTCTTTCGGATTGGGGCAGCGACGGAGGCCTCTATATGCGGCCTACCGGAGGAGACAGTTAAGCAGATTGGTAGGTGGAAGTCGCAGCGCTTTAAGTCGTATGTACGTCCCCAGGTGGTTGTTGGCAATTGAGGGGAAAAGGGGGGGGGTATTAGGGTAGCAATGGGGGGGGGTGAGAGTGTGTGTTTTTTGTCAATTTGGTTTGGTGAGGCAATAAAATGGTGTCGTCTGTACATTTTGTATTGCAGAAGCACCCCCTCTTCCTTCCCTGGTCTGGATCCTTGGCCACTCTTATGTGTATTGGGGAGCCCGACGAGCGGACGCGAGATGGAACGGGAGACAGCTAGGTTTTGAGAAGGACCTGGCTCTCGTGCGATGGCTCGGTGTTCGGGGGTTAGGGTGGAACAGGGTGTTGCAGGAGGTGCATAGATACGCCCGGTTGGACAGACCTCCTGACATGTTAGTGTTGCATGCCGGGGGGAATGATTTGGGTGGGCGTCCTTTTCGAATCTTGATAAAGGACATCAAACATGATTTGTTACGGTTATGGGTGTCGTTTCCAGGTCTAACGATAGTCTGGTCGGAGATAGTAGCGAGAAAGAGTTGGCAGAAAGCGCGGTCAGTTTACAGGTTGAACAAGGCACGGGCGAAGGTTAATAGGGCGATCTCGAAGTTTGTTAGTCGGAACGGGGGTATAGCAATACGGCATGTTGAGTTGGAAAGGACGGAAGAGGAATTTTGGTTGGCTGACGGGGTACACCTTAATGCGGTGGGAACTGACTTATGGGCTCTTGGCTTGCAGGGAGGTATTGAGAGGGCCCTTTGGTTGCGGGGGGTCTCAGGCACTTGAAGGGTTTCAAGGTGCCTTCGTTGTGGTGTTGTTTATTGGTGGGTCCTTGAAGTTGGTTTAAAATTGGTTTGGGGATTCATCCGGGTATGGATCCCCTCATTGGCAGAATTGATGGTCCCCTGGTGATTTTGGGGGGGAACCCCGACGGGGTATGTCGGGGCCCCTGGGGGTGTGGTTGGGGTTGACGGAGGATTAACCCTTACCATTTGGTGCTCCTGAGCCAGTGTGGGTAACGGCTGGGAGCAAGTTGAGGTTTTTTATTGCTCGGTTATGGGAATCACCAGGGTTTTGGTAGCTTCAAGGACCTTACCACATTGCAAATTTTATTGGTTATGTATTCTTGTTAATAAAATGGCTCCTATGGCCAAAATTATCCAAAGATAAATTTGTGTCTGTGTAATTACTTTTAAATAAGAAATGGGAATGGAGGTGTGGGGTATGAAAGGAAGACCGGAGTCAACAATTCCAGGGTCAAGCATGTTTATTTGCCTAAGCTTCGTTCCAGGGTAGAAAGGGTAAGAGTGCCTTTCAGAATTCGAAGTGGTCGGACTGTACGGGCCACCAAGAACTGCAGGAGAGCTTGAACATCTTCCCATGGATTTGCGACATCCTCCCTCATCAGTTACGTAGGTAAGCAGGTTCTCAGCATTGCAGCCCATTTGTTATCTTAAGTTAGTTAAGCGGGGTTAACTAACCTGTCAGTTCAGCCTCAGGTCTAAAGCAGAGGCCTGGACTCCACTCCTTACTCCTCACTCCACAACTCTCCTTAAAAACAACTGACTCCTTTTTCCTGCCCCGGGGTCTCCAGACCCCTAGGTGGGCGTTTCCTTCCGTCTGGTCCTGCCCACTGGTGTGCCTGTCTTTCCCTGGGGGAGGTGACTAGGGTTTTCTGGTTGGCTTTGTGTGACTTAGGTGAGGGAAGTTGTTATGCGGGGGCCTATGTGTGACTACCTGCAGTGTCAGGGCGTCACATATTTATGTGTGTATGTCTGCTAAAGGAATCCGCACCGTCATATTTACAAACACAAAATTTTGCAGACACCTCATGTGACTCAGGGAACGTCGTAGACTATGTTTTAACAGGAATATTTAACCCCGCGCTTTACAGTTACTCTCCAAAAAACGTTTGATGTCCTTTATCAAGATTCGAAAAGGACGCCCACCCAAATCATTCCCCCCGGCATGCAACACTAACATGTCAGGAGGTCTGTCCAACCGGGCGTATCTATGCACCTCCTGCAACACCCTGTTCCACCCTAACCCCCGAACACCGAGCCATCGCACGAGAGCCAGGTCCTTCTCAAAACCTAGCTGTCTCCCGTTCCATCTCGCGTCCGCTCGTCGGGCTCCCCAATACACATAAGAGTGGCCAAGGATCCAGACCAGGGAAGGAAGGGGGGGTGCTTCTGCAATACAAAATGTACAGACGACACCATTTTATTGCCTCACCAAACCAAATTGACAAAAAACACACACTCTCCCCCCCCATTGCTACCCTAATACCCCCCCCTTTTCCCCTCAATTGCCAACAACCACCTGGGGACGTACATACGACTTAAAGCGCTGCGACTTCCACCTACCAATCTGCTTAACTGTCTCCTCCGGTAGGCCGCATATAGAGGCCTCCGTCGCTGCCCCAATCCGAAAGACTTCGGATCTAACCCCAACGACTTCAAACATGCCCTAAAAACACTCACAAATTGGTATCTCGATAAAAAGGACCCATCCTCGTGACATAATAAGGGGCCATCCACCTTCGGACGGATCTGTTGAAAATTCCCGAGACACTTGAACGGGCACATATCAGATGCCACAACCATCCCCAAACGGACTAGTCTACCCACACCTCTCTGATCAGTTTTCGATTTCCTAATCCAAAATTCAACTCCGTTTTCCACTGACAATGTCACCCCAATCCAAGCCCCCGGGGAACGCCTTACTGGGCGATACCAACTCCCCAACCCGCAGGGCTCCAAAAAATGCCAAAGAAAAGGCTAACTTAAACAAACTCACCTCAAACGGAGATAGACAAACCCCCCACAACGCCCTACCCAGCCCAGCCCAGCTGGGACCCAGTTTGAGCGAGGAACGGAACAAGTCCTTCCCACACCAAGGTTTGCAGGCCCTACCTCAGTCAGGGTTTCACCCACACTCTACAGCTCCGGAATGTCATGCTCTTCAGCCTCCTCCTCCTCCTGCGCATCCTCATCCACTTTACCCTCCACACCAGTCCCAAGCTGGAAGCACTGCAGCACTGCCTCGGCGAAGCGGCAACAGGCTGTGCTGCAGCTAATCTGCATAAGTGACAAATCCCACAATGCAGAAGAGGTGTGGACAGCTCTAAAACAGCATGCAGATCACTGGCTCACACCTCTGAACCTAAAGCCAGGAAAGATTGTGTGTGACAATGGCCGGAAACTAGTGGCGGCTTTGAGGCGAGGCCAGCTGACACATGTTCCATGCATGGCCCATGTGCTCAACCTCGTGGTTCAGCGGTTTCTAAAGTCATACCCAGAGCTGTCTGATCTGCTGGTAAAAGTTTGCCGCCTGTCTGCACATTTTCGAAAGTCACCTACTGCTTCAGCTGGCCTTGCCGGCTTTCAGCGTCGTTTGCATCTTCCGGCTCACAGACTGGTGTGTGATGTCCCCACGCGTTGGAATTCAACTCTGCACATGTTGATCAGGATATGTGAGCAGAAGAGGGCAGTTGTTGAGTACCTGCATCACCTAAGCCGTCGGGAAATGGGTCAAACTCCACACATAACACCTGAGGAGTGGAGATGGATGTCCGACCTATGTACCATCCTCCAAAACTTTGAGGACTCCACCAAGATGGTGAGCGGCGATGACGCCATTATTAGCGTCACCATACCGCTTCTCTGCCTTCTAAAACGGTCTCTGCTCAAAACCAAACATGATGTATTGCAGGCGGAACACGATGAGTTGGAGCAAGAAACAGTAGTGGGTGTGGGTGATAACACATAGCCCAGCCTCGTCTCATCACAACGTGCAGTGGAGGACTATGACGAGGAGGAAGATGAAGACATGGAGCAACTCTCCGGCCAAATTGAGGATATGACATGCATACCAGTCATATGCTCAGTTCAGCGTGGCTGGCCAGAGGACAGGGTAGATGAGGAGGAGGAGGAGAAGGAGGAGGACAGCATGTTCAGTCATCGTGTTGATCTGGATACTGAAGTGATGGCTGTTAAGAGTCTGGCGCACATGGATGACTTTATGGTAAGCTGCCTGTCTCGTGACCCTCGCGTTAAGAACATCTTGGCCGACAATCATTACTGGTTGGTAACACTGTTAGACCCACGCTACAAGGAGAACTTTATGTCTCTTATTCCCGAGGCGGAGAGGTCAGCCAAAATGCAGCAGTTCCGGAAGGCCATAGTCACGGAAGTAGGCAAAGCATTCCCTTCACAAAACGCTAGCGTCATAATTGTAACACTATTAGTTAAAAGAAAGGGATAAAATGTAAAAAAAAACAAAATAAGGCATGACTTTTTTTTAACATCACATTTATTTTTTTTAGATTTAACCAAAGAATGTGCACATTTGTTATAATAAACAAGTGAAAAATGTTGAAAATCAGTCATCCAAAGGTGTGTGAAAAAAATATATACATATATGGTACCAATAAAAATGTCACTTTGTCTTGCAAAGAATGCAGCCCCCCAAATTATTTTTTTCCTCTGTGCGGCCCATACACCCAGCCGAGTTTGAGACCCCCTGCCTTACACTATATAGATATTATGTTCATTCCCCATCTATCTTGCTCAGGAGAGCATCTCCCTCCCCCGGCACCAAGAGCAGCTCATACTGAATTGTTACATTGACTAGTAACACTGCACACAGAAATGCACCTTAATATTCCACTGTTAACCCTTTCCTCCCAGCAGTAACACACAACTCCTCACCTTGATATCATGGTGATTTATGGTCAGAATGACTTCAATGCGATCAGTGATTTCTATTCTAGCTCTGCTCACATAGATTTTATATCCACACTCAACTATAGGCTGTTCTTCATATTTTGGGGGCTTTTAGTCAGATATACTAGTTTGTGCCTGTATAGTATTGGTGTAGATGGGAGTGTAGGGCATGGGTTACATGGCACTGTGGTGGGATACTGATGGGAGGTATTGGTGCTGTGTTTGATGCTTCTACTGGGTATTTTCCTACAAATACTGGAACAGCTCACTGCTTAGAATGATCCTTCCCAGCTCTATAATATATTATATATACCCCACAATGCAGGCTCACACACACATTTGTCTCAAGTGTGTTGTAGGGACACAGATACAGTCTTGGTCATGTGACTAAAGGCTACTTTACACACTGCGATATCGGTCCCGATATCGCTAGTGTGGGTACCCGTCCCCATCTGTTGCGCGACACGGGTAAATCGCTGCCCATGCCGCACAACACCGACCAGACCCGTCACACATACTTACCTGCCCGTCGACGTCGCTGTGACCGTCGAACCGCCTCCTTTCTAAGGGGGCGGTCCGTGCGGCGTCACAGCGACGTCACTGAGCGACCGCCCAATAGCAGCGGAGGGGCGGAGATGAGTGGCCGGAACATCCCGCCCACCTCCTTCCTTCCTCATAGCGGCTGGGAGGCAGGTAAGGAGAGGTTCCTCGTTTCTGCGGTGTCACACGGAGTGATGTGTGCTGCCGCAGGAGCGACGAACTACATCGTTACTGCTGCAGTAACGATAATCGAGAATGGAGACCCATGTCACCGATGAGCGATTTTGCACGTTTTTGCAACAATGCAAAATCGCTCATCGGTGTCACACGCAGCAACATCGCTAATGCGGCCGGATGTGCGTCACAAATTCCGTGACCCCAACGACTCCGCATTAGCGATGTCGCAGCGTGTAAAGCCCCCTTTAGTGGGAGTGGTGTACAGGGTCTTAGCAGTAAAGAGTATTCCATATTTCTGCCAGATACCCACAGAGATATTGAAATCTGAAAAAAGAGACTTCTGCTCATTGAAGGTAAGAACTGCTCACATAGCGTTCAACTCCACAGCAAACGAGTGCTCTAGCACTGGCATCTCAGCAGGGATATTCCCCTACTACACATGTGTGTCTGGGTCGCTGTGACAGTTTACAGGACATAACTCAGGGCACCTAGACAGAAGGCAGAGGGACTACTTTCTATTTCTGGTGTAGAGCTTAGTACAATATATATATATATACTATTACATGTGACACATGTACCTTGTATTACCATTATTCGCTGTATATGAACCCCTTTTCTCCGGGCATTATTTGTCTATAGCATTTTTCACGAACCTGAGGCAACTGAGAACCCTTCAGTGAAGGAATTCCACTAACCCTCACAATACCAACCAGGGGCCTCCCTGCAGTAACTCAGGTAGTTGTACCCATTCTCTTTCCGCATTCTATGTGTTCTTCTTTCTTCTTTTTTTTCTTTTTTCTTCTTTTTATTTCTATCATGTAGTTCAGGGGTTTATAGATATATGTCCTGCATTTCATATTTCCTTTAGTGGTGCTTCTTACCCATTCTCATATCATTTACCCTAGTATTTCATGATCCTGAGGCGACTGAGAACCCTTTAATAAAGGAATCCTTTTTCACCTGAATTGTCAAGTGAGACTTACCAGTGACTATCACGTAATGTTACAGGTAGTTCCATTTTCTTCCTCTTCTTTCTCTCCTTTCTTCTTTGTCACACGGTCCATTGTGTTATAGCCCACGTGTCATGATAACACTTGTACCATCTTTTCATTTAGATTCCACCTACAATTATTTACCGATTCCAGTTCTGGAATAGGCTTTCATCATCTACTCACTAGAATTCTCAAGTGCATAAGGTACTGAGACATATACATGTTCACACCATTATAAAGAACAAAGTATAAACATTGAGGTTTTTCTCACACCCATGTTCCTGTGTTCTTTGATATGATATGTGTTCATTTCCTTCACTATATAGGATTGCAAGTTTTCCATTTGTACCTTAATGGCAATGACGCTATACAATTGAACACATATCATCCTGTTATGAAATATAGGTGTGTATTTACCTGCTTGACTATTTTTGGTTGTTTGATCCAGAATGTTTCTCCAGATAGGTCATGTGGAAATTTTCTTTCCTCAGTACAAATGTTTTCACTATGGCTTTGGAAAAAATTTTTGTATGTGCCTCATGGTCATTTGACCCATTGTACTCTCAAGTAGCAATATATTGTACTGTTATGTTGTACTATGTACTAATTACGTGTTTATATGGTTTTGTAACCCTTTATGATCTTAGATAACTTTATCCTTGATAAAGACCTAAAAACAAGGTCGAAACGTTGGATGAATTATCCTTTTGCACAAATAAAGAATTTTCAGCATTCCAAGAGTTCTTTTCTTACGTTATTAATCACTATAGTGTACCAGAGCTATTTCTTTTGAATTGACTCTTATTTTTTCTGAGCACCTGCTATATACACAGTGAGCCAGACATATTCAATTTTCATTCAGAAGGCAGAGGGAAGCCTTAGCAGCTGAGCATATATCTTTGCTTGTGAGCATTAGAACAGGCCGGCGATTACAGGGTAACATGAAAAATGTCCAGCTTGCATTATGACTAGAACATGACAATATCCTTTTAAGTACTAACCTATGATGCGTTCCTAAGCAGTTGATGTTATATGTTCTACATTTCATTTTCTGCATACTTTACAAGTAGTAGAATTTGCTTTGATATAGGCAACTGGATTTTCACAATGAAAAGGCAAAGGATAACGCCCGAAAAAGACGCCATACATTATGTCAGTGCCATCACTGACAAACCTGGATTGACCATGAAATACGGTATGGAGAGCTGTTGTCATCGTATTAGATAGATAAGAATGATTATATGTATTGTAGAAATGTCTCCTATCATGTTCCCTAATTTTTTATTATGTCCACATCCTGGTCCCCATCTTGGACATCATAACAAACGTGCACTTTTTTGTTTAATTTACACATTGGACCATAGGAAAAATGACACTACAGCTACAGAGGTGACCGTCTGATAGCCCAGCTCGACTATCCATCTCTACTGAAGACCCTTTCAGCTTTTTGAGAGTTGGGTGGAGGACATCATCTCTGAAAATAGGGTCCCACAGCTGCACCCCATCAGTGTGAGCAGGACTCTTAGGACTCTTAGAAGAGTCAATGCTCTGAGACCATGGGGGGCGCTTAGCCCCCTCTCTTCGTCACTGAGGATGATTTCATTTTTCAGGGATTAGAGAGGGTGGTCCTTGTGGTGGACTGCAGGTATGGAGAGCTGTTGTCATCGTATTAAATAGATAAGAATGATTATATGTATTGTAGAAATGTCTCCTATCATGTTCCCTAATTTTTTATTATGTCCACATCCTGGTCCCCATCTTGGACATCATAACAAACGTGCACTTTTTTGTTTAATTTACACATTGGACCATAGGAAAAATGACACTACAGCTACAGAGGTGACCGTCTGATAGCCCAGCTCGACTATCCATCTCTACTGAAGACCCTTTCAGCTATTTGAGAGTTGGGTGGAGAACATCATCTCTGAAAATAGGGTCCCACAGCTGCACCCCATCAGTGTGAGCAGGACTCTTAGGACTCTTAGAAGAGTCAATGCTCTGAGACCATGGGGGGCGCTTAGCCCCCTCTCTTCGTCACTGAGGATGATTTCACTTTTCAGGGAATAGAGAGGGTGGTCCTTGTGGTGGACTGCAGGTATGGAGAGCTGTTGTCATCGTATTAGATAGATAAGAATGATTATATGTATTGTAGAAATGTCTCCTATCATGTTCCCTATTTTTTTATTATGTCCACATCCTGGTCCCCATCTTGGACATCATAACAAACGTGCACTTTTTTGTTTAATTTACACATTGGACCATAGGAAAAATGACACTACAGCTACAGAGGTGACCGTCTGATAGCCCAGCTCGACTATCCATCTCTACTGAAGACCCTTTCAGCTTTTTGAGAGTTGGGTGGAGGACATCATCTCTGAAAATAGGGTCCCACAGCTGCACCCCATCAGTGTGAGCAGGAATCTTAGGACTCTTAGAAGAGTCAATGCTCTGAGACCATGGGGGGCGCTTAGCCCCCTCTCTTCGTCACTGAGGATGATTTCATTTTTCAGGGATTAGAGAGAGTGGTCCTTGTGGTGGACTGCAGGTATGGAGAGCTGTTGTGATCGTATTAGATAGATAAGAATGATTATATGTATTGTAGAAATGTCTCCTATCATGTTCCCTAATTTTTTATTATGTCCACATCCTGGTCCCCATCTTGGACATCATAACAAACGTGCACTTTTTTGTTTAATTTACACATTGGACCATAGGAAAAATGACACTATAGCTACAGAGGTGACCGTCTGATAGCCCAACTCGACTATCCATCTCTACTGAAGACCCTTTCAGCTTTTTGAGAGTTGGGTGGAGGACATCATCTCTGAAAATAGGGTCCCACAGCTGCACCCCATCAGTGTAAGCAGGACTCTTAGGACTCTTAGAAGAGTCAATGCTCAAAAACCATGGGGGGCGCTTAGCCCCCTCTCTTCGTCCCTGAGGATGATTTCATTTTTCAGGGATTAGAGAGGGTGGTCCTTGTGGTGGACTGCAGGTATGGAGAGCTGTTGTCATCGTATTAGATAGATAAGAATGATTATATGTATTGTAGAAATGTCTCCTATCATGTTCCCTAATTTCTTATTATGTCCACATCCTGGTCCCCATCTTGGACATCATAACAAACGTGCACTTTTTTGTTTAATTTACACATTGGACCATAGGAAAAATGACACTACAGCTACAGAGGTGACCGTCTGATAGCCCAGCTCGACTATCCATCTCTACTGAAGACCCTTTCAGCTTTTTGAGAGTTGGGTGGAGGACATCATCTCTGAAAATAGGGTCCCACAGCTTCACCCCATCAGTGTGAGCAGGACTCTTAGGACTCTTAGAAGAGTCAATGCTCTGGTACCATGGGGGGCGCTTGGCCCCCTCTCTTCGTCACTGAGGATGATTTCATTTTTCAGGGATTAGAGAGGCTGGTCCTTGTGGTGGACTGCAGGTATGGAGAGCTGTTGTCATCGTATTAGATAGATAAGAATGATTATATGTATTGTAGAAATGTCTCCTATCATGTTCCCTAATTTTTTATTATGTCCACATCCTGGTCCCCATCTTGGACATCATAACAAACGTGCACTTTTTTGTTTAATTTACACATTGGACAATAGGAAAAATGACACTACAGCTACAGAGGTGACCGTCTGATAGCCCAGCTCGACTATCCATCTCTACTGAAGACCCTTTCAGCTTTTTGAGAGTTGGGTGGAGGACATCATCTCTGAAAATAGGGTCCCACAGCTGCACCCCATCAGTGTGAGCAGGACTCTTAGGACTCTTAGAAGAGTCAATGCTCTGAGACCATTGGGGGCACTTAGCCCCCTCTCTTCATCACTGAGGATGATTTCATTTTTCAGGGATTAGAGAGGGTGGTCCTTGTGGTGGACTGCAGATATGGAGAGCTGTTATCATCGTATTAGATAGATAAGAATGATTATATGTATTGTAGAAATGTCTCCTATCATGTTCCCTAATTTTTTATTATGTCCACATCCTGGTCCCCATCTTGGACATCATAACAAACGTGCACTTTTTTGTTTAATTTACACATTGGACCATAGGAAAAATGACACTACAGCTACAGAGGTGACCGTCTGATAGCCCAGCTCGACTATCCATCTCTACTGAAGACCCTTTCAGCTTTTTGAGAGTTGGGTGGAGGACATCATCACTGAAAATAGGGTCCCACAGCTGCACCCCATCAGTGTGAGCAGGACTCTTAGGACTCTTAGAAGAGTCAATGCTCTGAGACCATGGGGGGCGCTTAGCCCCCTCTCTTCGTCACTGAGGATGATTTCATTTTTCAGGGATTAGAGAGGGTGGTCCTTGTGGTGGACTGCAGGTATGGAGAGCTGTTGTCATCGTATTAAATAGATAAGAATGATTATATGTATTGTAGAAATGTCTCCTATCATGTTCCCTAATTTTTTATTATGTCCACATCCTGGTCCCCATCTTGGACATCATAACAAATGTGCACTTTTTTGTTTAATTTACACATTGGACCATAGGAAAAATGACACTACAGCTACAGAGGTGACCGTCTGATAGCCCAGCTCGACTATCCATCTCTACTGAAGACCCTTTCAGCTTTTTGAGAGTTGGGTGGAGGACATCATCACTGAAAATAGGGTCCCACAGCTGCACCCCATCAGTGTGAGCAGGACTCTTAGGACTCTTAGAAGAGTCAATGCTCTGAGACCATGGGGGGCGTTTAGCCCCCTCTCTTCGTCACTGAGGATGATTTCATTTTTCAGGGATTAGAGAGGGTGGTCCTTGTGGTGGACTGCAGGTATGGAGAGCTGTTGTCATCGTATTAAATAGATAAGAATGATTATATGTATTGTAGAAATGTCTCCTATCATGTTCCCTAATTTTTTATTATGTCCACATCCTGGTCCCCATCTTGGACATCATAACAAATGTGCACTTTTTTGTTTAATTTACACATTGGACCATAGGAAAAATGACACTACAGCTACAGAGGTGACCGTCTGATAGCCCAGCTCGACTATCCATCTCTACTGAAGACCCTTTCAGCTTTTTGAGAGTTGGGTGGAGAACATCATCTCTGAAAATAGGGTCCCACAGCTGCACCCCATCAGTGTGAGCAGGACACTTAGGACTCTTAGAAGAGTCAATGCTCTGAGACCATTGGGGGCACTTAGCCCCCTCTCTTCGTCACTGAGGATGATTTCACTTTTCAGGGAATAGAGAGGGTGGTCCTTGTGGTGGACTGCAGGTATGGAGAGCTGTTGTCATCGTATTAGATAGATAAGAATGATTATATGTATTGTAGAAATGTCTCCTATCATGTTCCCTATTTTTTTATTATGTCCACATCCTGGTCCCCATCTTGGAAATCATAACAAATGTGCACTTTTTTGTTTAATTTACACATTGGACCATAGGAAAAATGACACTACAGCTACAGAGGTGACCGTCTGATAGCCCAGCTCGACTATCCATCTCTACTGAAGACCCTTTCAGCTTTTTGAGAGTTGGGTGGAGGACATCATCTCTGAAAATAGGGTCCCACAGCTGCACCACATCAGTGTGAGCAGGAATCTTAGGACTCTTAGAAGAGTCAATGCTCTGAGACCATGGGGGGCGCTTAGCCCCCTCTCTTCGTCACTGAGGATGATTTCATTTTTCAGGGATTAGAGAGAGTGGTCCTTGTGGTGGACTGCAGGTATGGAGAGCTGTTGTGATCGTATTAGATAGATAAGAATGATTATATGTATTGTAGAAATGTCTCCTATCATGTTCCCTAATTTTTTATTATGTCCACATCCTGGTCCACATCTTGAACATCATAACAAACGTGCACTTTTTTGTTTAATTTACACATTGGATTATAGGAAAAATGACACTACAGCTACAGAGGTGACCGTCTGATAGCCCAGCTCGACTATCCATCTCTACTGAAGACCCTTTCAGCTTTTTGAGAGTTGGGTGGAGGACATCATCTCTGAAAATAGGGTCCCACAGCTGCACCCCATCAGTGTAAGCAGGACTCTTAGGACTCTTAGAAGAGTCAATGCTCTAAAACCATGGGGGGCGCTTAGCCCCCTCTCTTCGTCCCTGAGGATGATTTCATTTTTCAGGGATTAGAGAGGGTGGTCCTTGTGGTGGACTGCAGGTATGGAGAGCTGTTGTCATCGTATTAGATAGATAAGAATGATTATATGTATTGTAGAAATGTCTCCTATCATGTTCCCTAATTTCTTATTATGTCCACATCCTGGTCCCCATCTTGGACATCATATCAAACGTGCACTTTTTTGTTTAATTTACACATTGGACCATAGGAAAAATGACACTACAGCTACAGAGGTGACCGTCTGATAGCCCAGCTCGACTATCCATCTCTACTGAAGACCCTTTCAGCTTTTTGAGAGTTGGGTGGAGGACATCATCTCTGAAAATAGGGTCCCACAGCTTCACCCCATCAGTGTGAGCAGGACTCTTAGGACTCTTAGAAGAGTCAATGCTCTGGTACCATGGGGGGCGCTTGGCCCCCTCTCTTCGTCACTGAGGATGATTTCATTTTTCAGGGATTAGAGAGGGTGGTCCTTGTGGTGGACTGCAGGTATGGAGAGCTGTTGTCATCGTATTAGATAGATAAGAATGATTATATGTATTGTAGAAATGTCTCCTATCATGTTCCCTAATTTTTTATTATGTCCACATCCTGGTCCCCATCTTGGACATCATAACAAACGTGCACTTTTTTGTTTAATTTACACATTGGGCCATAGGAAAAATGACACTACAGCTACAGAGGTGACCGTCTGATAGCCCAGCTCGACTATCCATCTCTACTGAAGACCCTTTCAGCTTTTTGAGAGTTGGGTGGAGGACATCATCTCTGAAAATAGGGTCCCACAGCTGCACCCATCAGTGTGAGCAGGACTCTTAGGACTCTTAGAAGAGTTAATGCTCTGAGACCATGGGGGCGCTTAGCCCCCTCTCTTCGTCACTGAGGATGATTTCATTTTTCAGGGATTAGAGAGGGTGGTCCTTGTTGTGGACTGCAGGTATGGAGAGCTGTTGTCATCGTATTAGATAGATAAGAATGATTATATGTATTGTAGAAATGTCTCCTATCATGTTCCCTAATTTTTTATTATGTCCACATCCTGGTCCCCATCTTGGACATCATAACAAACGTGCACTTTTTTGTTTAATTTACACATTGGACCATAGGAAAAATGACACTACAGCTACAGAGGTGACCGTCTGATAGCCCAGCTCGACTATCCATCTCTACTGAAGACCCTTTCAGCTATTTGAGAGTTGGGTGGAGAACATCATCTCTGAAAATAGGGTCCCACAGCTGCACCCCATCAGTGTGAGCAGGACTCTTAGGACTCTTAGAAGAGTCAATGCTCTGAGACCATGGGGGCGCTTAGCCCCCTCTCTTCGTCACTGAGGATGATTTCACTTTTCAGGGAATAGAGAGGGTGGTCCTTGTGGTGGACTGCAGGTATGGAGAGCTGTTGTCATCGTATTAGATAGATAAGAATGATTATATGTATTGTAGAAATGTCTCCTATCATGTTCCCTATTTTTTTATTATGTCCACATCCTGGTCCCCATCTTGGACATCATAACAAACGTGCACTTTTTTGTTTAATTTACACATTGGACCATAGGAAAAATGACACTACAGCTACAGAGGTGACCGTCTGATAGCCCAGCTCGACTATCCATCTCTACTGAAGACCCTTTCAGCTTTTTGAGAGTTGGGTGGAGGACATCATCTCTGAAAATAGGGTCCCACAGCTGCACCCCATCAGTGTGAGCAGGAATCTTAGGACTCTTAGAAGAGTCAATGCTCTGAGACCATGGGGGGCGCTTAGCCCCCTCTCTTCGTCACTGAGGATGATTTCATTTTTCAGGGATTAGATAGAGTGGTCCTTGTGGTGGACTGCAGGTATGGAGAGCTGTTGTGATCGTATTAGATAGATAAGAATGATTATATGTATTGTAGAAATGTCTCCTATCATGTTCCCTAATTTTTTATTATGTCCACATCCTGGTCCCCATCTTGGACATCATAACAAACGTGCACTTTTTTGTTTAATTTACACATTGGACCATAGGAAAAATGACACTATAGCTACAGAGGTGACCGTCTGATAGCCCAGCTCGACTATCCATCTCTACTGAAGACCCTTTCAGCTTTTTGAGAGTTGGGTGGAGGACATCATCTCTGAAAATAGGGTCCCACAGCTGCACCCCATCAGTGTAAGCAGGACTCTTAGGACTCTTAGAAGAGTCAATGCTCTAAAACCATGGGGGGCGCTTAGCCCCCTCTCTTCGTCCCTGAGGATGATTTCATTTTTCAGGGATTAGAGAGGGTGGTCCTTGTGGTGGACTGCAGGTATGGAGAGCTGTTGTCATCGTATTAGATAGATAAGAATGATTATATGTATTGTAGAAATGTCTCCTATCATGTTCCCTAATTTCTAATTATGTCCACATCCTGGTCCCCATCTTGGACATCATAACAAACGTGCACTTTTTTGTTTAATTTACACATTGGACCATAGGAAAAATGACACTACAGCTACAGAGGTGACCGTCTGATAGCCCAGCTCGACTATCCATCTCTACTGAAGACCCTTTCAGCTTTTTGAGAGTTGGGTGGAGGACATCATCTCTGAAAATAGGGTCCCACAGCTTCACCCCATCAGTGTGAGCAGGACTCTTAGGACTCTTAGAAGAGTCAATGCTCTGAGACCATTGGGGGCACTTAGCCCCCTCTCTTCATCACTGAGGATGATTTCATTTTTCAGGGATTAGAGAGGGTGGTCCTTGTGGTGGACTGCAGATATGGAGAGCTGTTATCATCGTATTAGATAGATAAGAATGATTATATGTATTGTAGAAATGTCTCCTATCATGTTCCCTAATTTTTTATTATGTCCACATCCTGGTCCCCATCTTGGACATCATAACAAACGTGCACTTTTTTGTTTCATTTACACATTGGACCATAGGAAAAATGACACTACAGCTACAGAGGTGACCGTCTGATAGCCCAGCTCGACTATCCATCTCTACTGAAGACCCTTTCAGCTTTTTGAGAGTTGGGTGGAGGACATCATCACTGAAAATAGGGTCCCACAGCTGCACCCCATCAGTGTGAGCAGGACTCTTAGGACTCTTAGAAGAGTCAATGCTCTGAGACCATGGGGGGCGCTTAGCCCCCTCTCTTCGTCACTGAGGATGATTTCATTTTTCAGGGATTAGAGAGGGTGGTCCTTGTGGTGGACTGCAGGTATGGAGAGCTGTTGTCATCGTATTAAATAGATAAGAATGATTATATGTATTGTAGAAATGTCTCCTATCATGTTCCCTAATTTTTTATTATGTCCACATCCTGGTCCCCATCTTGGACATCATAACAAATGTGCACTTTTTTGTTTAATTTACACATTGGACCATAGGAAAAATGACACTACAGCTACAGAGGTGACCGTCTGATAGCCCAGCTCGACTATCCATCTCTACTGAAGACCCTTTCAGCTTTTTGAGAGTTGGGTGGAGGACATCATCACTGAAAATAGGGTCCCACAGCTGCACCCCATCAGTGTGAGCAGGACTCTTAGGACTCTTAGAAGAGTCAATGCTCTGAGACCATGGGGGGCGCTTAGCCCCCTCTCTTCGTCACTGAGGATGATTTCATTTTTCAGGGATTAGAGAGGGTGGTCCTTGTGGTGGACTGCAGGTATGGAGAGCTGTTGTCATCGTATTAAATAGATAAGAATGATTATATGTATTGTAGAAATGTCTCCTATCATGTTCCCTAATTTTTTATTATGTCCACATCCTGGTCCCCATCTTGGACATCATAACAAATGTGCACTTTTTTGTTTAATTTACACATTGGACCATAGGAAAAATGACACTACAGCTACAGAGGTGACCGTCTGATAGCCCAGCTCGACTATCCATCTCTACTGAAGACCCTTTCAGCTTTTTGAGAGTTGGGTGGAGAACATCATCTCTGAAAATAGGGTCCCACAGCTGCACCCCATCAGTGTGAGCAGGACTCTTAGGACTCTTAGAAGAGTCAATGCTCTGAGACCATTGGGGGCACTTAGCCCCCTCTCTTCGTCACTGAGGATGATTTCACTTTTCAGGGAATAGAGAGGGTGGTCCTTGTGGTGGACTGCAGGTATGGAGAGCTGTTGTCATCGTATTAGATAGATAAGAATGATTATATGTATTGTAGAAATGTCTCCTATCATGTTCCCTATTTTTTTATTATGTCCACATCCTGGTCCCCATCTTGGAAATCATAACAAATGTGCACTTTTTTGTTTAATTTACACATTGGACCATAGGAAAAATGACACTACAGCTACAGAGGTGACCGTCTGATAGCCCAGCTCGACTATCCATCTCTACTGAAGACCCTTTCAGCTTTTTGAGAGTTGGGTGGAGGACATCATCTCTGAAAATAGGGTCCCACAGCTGCACCACATCAGTGTGAGCAGGAATCTTAGGACTCTTAGAAGAGTCAATGCTCTGAGACCATGGGGGGCGCTTAGCCCCCTCTCTTCGTCACTGAGGATGATTTCATTTTTCAGGGATTAGAGAGAGTGGTCCTTGTGGTGGACTGCAGGTATGGAGAGCTGTTGTGATCGTATTAGATAGATAAGAATGATTATATGTATTGTAGAAATGTCTCCTATCATGTTCCCTAATTTTTTATTATGTCCACATCCTGGTCCCCATCTTGAACATCATAACAAACGTGCACTTTTTTGTTTAATTTACACATTGGATTATAGGAAAAATGACACTACAGCTACAGAGGTGACCGTCTGATAGCCCAGCTCGACTATCCATCTCTACTGAAGACCCTTTCAGCTTTTTGAGAGTTGGGTGGAGGACATCATCTCTGAAAATAGGGTCCCACAGCTGCACCCCATCAGTGTAAGCAGGACTCTTAGGACTCTTAGAAGAGTCAATGCTCTAAAACCATGGGGGGCGCTTAGCCCCCTCTCTTCGTCCCTGAGGATGATTTCATTTTTCAGGGATTAGAGAGGGTGGTCCTTGTGGTGGACTGCAGGTATGGAGAGCTGTTGTCATCGTATTAGATAGATAAGAATGATTATATGTATTGTAGAAATGTCTCCTATCATGTTCCCTAATTTCTTATTATGTCCACATCCTGGTCCCCATCTTGGACATCATAACAAACGTGCACTTTTTTGTTTAATTTACACATTGGACCATAGGAAAAATGACACTACAGCTACAGAGGTGACCGTCTGATAGCCCAGCTCGACTATCCATCTCTACTGAAGACCCTTTCAGCTTTTTGAGAGTTGGGTGGAGGACATCATCTCTGAAAATAGGGTCCCACAGCTTCACCCCATCAGTGTGAGCAGGACTCTTAGGACTCTTAGAAGAGTCAATGCTCTGGTACCATGGGGGGCGCTTGGCCCCCTCTCTTCGTCACTGAGGATGATTTCATTTTTCAGGGATTAGAGAGGGTGGTCCTTGTGGTGGACTGCAGGTATGGAGAGCTGTTGTCATCGTATTAGATAGATAAGAATGATTATATGTATTGTAGAAATGTCTCCTATCATGTTCCCTAATTTTTTATTATGTCCACATCCTGGTCCCCATCTTGGACATCATAACAAACGTGCACTTTTTTGTTTAATTTACACATTGGGCCATAGGAAAAATGACACTACAGCTACAGAGGTGACCGTCTGATAGCCCAGCTCGACTATCCATCTCTACTGAAGACCCTTTCAGCTTTTTGAGAGTTGGGTGGAGGACATCATCTCTGAAAATAGGGTCCCACAGCTGCACCCATCAGTGTGAGCAGGACTCTTAGGACTCTTAGAAGAGTTAATGCTCTGAGACCATGGGGGCGCTTAGCCCCCTCTCTTCGTCACTGAGGATGATTTCATTTTTCAGGGATTAGAGAGGGTGGTCCTTGTTGTGGACTGCAGGTATGGAGAGCTGTTGTCATCGTATTAGATAGATAAGAATGATTATATGTATTGTAGAAATGTCTCCTATCATGTTCCCTAATTTTTTATTATGTCCACATCCTGGTCCCCATCTTGGACATCATAACAAACGTGCACTTTTTTGTTTAATTTACACATTGGACCATAGGAAAAATGACACTACAGCTACAGAGGTGACCGTCTGATAGCCCAGCTCGACTATCCATCTCTACTGAAGACCCTTTCAGCTTTTTGAGAGTTGGGTGGAGGACATCATCTCTGAAATTAGGGTCCCACAGCTGCCCCTCATCAGTGTAAACAGGACTCTTAGGACTCTTAGAAGAGTCAATGCTCTGAGACCATTGGGGGCACTTAGCCCCCTCTCTTCGTCACTGAGGATGATTTCATTTTTCAGGGAATAGAGAGGGTGGTCCTTGTGGTGGACTGCAGGTATGGAGAGCTGTTATCATCGTATTAGGTAGATAAGAATGATTATATGTATTGTAGAAATGTCTCCTATCATGTTCCCTAATTTTTTATTATGTCCACATCCTGGTCCCCATCTTGGACATCATAACAAACGTGCACTTTTTTGTTTAATTTACACATTGGACCATAGGAAAAATGACACTACAGCTACAGAGGTGACCGTCTGATAGCCCAGCTCGACAATCCATCTCTACTGAAGACCCTTTCAGCTTTTTGAGAGTTGGGTGGAGGACATCATCTCTGAAAATAGGGTCCCACAGCTGCACCCCATCAGTGTGAGCAGGACTCTTAGGACTCTTAGAAGAGTCAATGCTCCTAGACCATGGGGGGCGCTTAGCCCCCTCTCTTCGTCACTGAGGATGATTTCATTTTTCAGGGATTAGAGAGGGTGGTCCTTGTGGTGGACTGCAGGTATGGAGAGCTGTTGTCATCGTATTAAATAGATAAGAATGATTATATGTATTGTAGAAATGTCTCCTATCATGTTCCCTAATTTTTTATTATGTCCACATCCTGGTCCCCATCTTGGACATCATAACAAACGTGCACTTTTTTGTTTAATTTACACATTGGACCATAGGAAAAATGACACTACAGCTACAGAGGTGACCGTCTGATAGCCCAGCTCGACTATCCATCTCTACTGAAGACCCTTTCAGCTTTTTGAGAGTTGGGTGGAGGACATCATCTCTGAAATTAGGGTCCCACAGCTGCCCCCCATCAGTGTAAACAGGACTCTTAGGACTCTTAGAAGAGTCAATGCTCTGAGACCATTGGGGGCATTTAGCCCCCTCTCTTCGTCACTGAGGATGATTTCATTTTTCAGGGAATAGAGAGGGTGGTCCTTGTGGTGGACTGCAGGTATGGAGAGCTGTTATCATCGTATTAGGTAGATAAGAATGATTATATGTATTGTAGAAATGTCTCCTATCATGTTCCCTAATTTTTTATTATGTCCACATCCTGGTCCCCATCTTGGACATCATAACAAACGTGCACTTTTTTGTTTAATTTACACATTGGACCATAGGAAAAATGACACTACAGCTACAGAGGTGACCGTCTGATAGCCCAGCTCGACAATCCATCTCTACTGAAGACCCTTTCAGCTTTTTGAGAGTTGGGTGGAGGACATCATCTCTGAAAATAGGGTCCCACAGCTGCACCCCATCAGTGTGAGCAGGACTCTTAGGACTCTTAGAAGAGTCAATGCTCTGAGACCATGGGGGGCGCTTAGCCCCCTCTCTTCGTCACTGAGGATGATTTCATTTTTCAGGGATTAGAGAGGGTGGTCCTTGTGGTGGACTGCAGGTATGGAGAGCTGTTGTCATCGTATTAAATAGATAAGAATGATTATATGTATTGTAGAAATGTCTCCTATCATGTTCCCTAATTTTTTATTATGTCCACATCCTGGTCCCCATCTTGGACATCATAACAAACGTGCACTTTTTTGTTTAATTTACACATTGGACCATAGGAAAAATGACACTACAGCTACAGAGGTGACCGTCTGATAGCCCAGCTCGACTATCCATCTCTACTGAAGACCCTTTCAGCTTTTTGAGAGTTGGGTGGAGGACATCATCTCTTAAAATAGGGTCCCACAGCTGCACCCCATCAGTGTAAGCAGGACTCTTAGGACTCTTAGAAGAGTCAATGCTCTAAAACCATGGGGGGCGCTTAGCCCCCTCTCTTCGTCACTGAGGATGATTTCATTTTTCAGGGATTAGAGAGGGTGGTCCTTGTTGTGGACTGCAGGTATGGAGAGCTGTTGTCATCGTATTAGATAGATAAGAATGATTATATGTATTGTAGAAATGTCTCCTATCATGTTCCCTAATTTTTTATTATGTCCACATCCTGGTCCCCATCTTGGACATCATAACAAACGTGCACTTTTTTGTTTAATTTACACATTGGACCATAGGAAAAATGACACTACAGCTACAGAGGTGACCGTCTGATAGCCCAGCTCGACTATCCATCTCTACTGAAGACCCTTTCAGCTTTTTGAGAGTTGGGTGGAGGACATCATCTCTGAAATTAGGGTCCCACAGCTGCACCCCATCAGTGTGAGCAGGACTCTTAGGACTCTTAGAAGAGTCAATGCTCTGAGACCATTGGGGGCACTTAGCCCCCTCTCTTCGTCACTGAGGATGATTTCATTTTTCAGGGATTAGAGAGGGTGGTCCTTGTGGTGGACTGCAGGTATGGAGAGCTGTTATCATCGTATTAGGTAGATAAGAATGATTATATGTATTGTAGAAATGTCTCCTATCATGTTCCCTAATTTTTTATTATGTCCACATCCTGGTCCCCATCTTGGACATCATAACAAACGTGCACTTTTTTGTTTAATTTACACATTGGACCATAGGAAAAATGACACTACAGCTACAGAGGTGACCGTCTGATAGCCCAGCTCGACAATCCATCTCTACTGAAGACCCTTTCAGCTTTTTGAGAGTTGGGTGGAGGACATCATCTCTGAAAATAGGGTCCCACAGCTGCACCCCATCAGTGTGAGCAGGACTCTTAGGACTCTTAGAAGAGTCAATGCTCTGAGACCATGGGGGGCGCTTAGCCCCCTCTCTTCGTCACTGAGGATGATTTCATTTTTCAGGGATTAGAGAGGGTGGTCCTTGTGGTGGACTGCAGGTATGGAGAGCTGTTGTCATCGTATTAAATAGATAAGAATGATTATATGTATTGTAGAAAGGTCTCCTATCATGTTCCCTAATTTTTTATTATGTCCACATCCTGGTCCCCATCTTGGACATCATAACAAACGTGCACTTTTTTGTTTAATTTCCACATTGGACCATAGGAAAAATGACACTACAGCTACAGAGGTGACCGTCTGATAGCCCAGCTCGACTATCCATCTCTACTGAAGACCCTTTCAGCTTTTTGAGAGTTGGGTGGAGGACATCATCTCTTAAAATAGGGTCCCACAGCTGCACCCCATCAGTGTAAGCAGGACTCTTAGGACTCTTAGAAGAGTCAATGCTCTAAAACCATGGGGGGCGCTTAGCCCCCTCTCTTCGTCACTGAGGATGATTTCATTTTTCAGGGATTAGAGAGGGTGGTCCTTGTGGTGGACTGCAGGTATGGAGAGCTGTTGTCATCGTATTAGATAGATAAGAATGATTATATGTATTGTAGAAATGTCTCCTATCATGTTCCCTAATTTTTTATTATGTCCACATCCTGGTCCCCATCTTGGACATCATAACAAACGTGCACTTTTTTGTTTAATTTACACATTGGACCATAGGAAAAATGACACTACAGCTACAGAGGTGACCGTCTGATAGCCCAGCTCGACTATCCATCTCTACTGAAGACCCTTTCAGCTTTTTGAGAGTTGGGTGGAGGACATCATCTCTGGAAATAGGGTCCCACAGCTGCACCCCATCAGTGTGAGCAGGACTCTTAGGACTCTTAGAAGAGTCAATGCTCTGAGACCATTGGGGGCACTTAGCCCCCTCTCTTCATCACTGAGGATGATTTCATTTTTCAGGGATTAGAGAGGGTGGTCCTTGTGGTGGACTGCAGATATGGAGAGCTGTTATCATCGTATTAGATAGATAAGAATGTATGTCCACATCCTGGTCCCCATCTTGGACATCATAACAAACGTGCACTTTTTTGTTTAATTTACACATTGGACCATAGGAAAAATGACACTACAGCTACAGAGGTGACCGTCTGATAGCCCAGCTCGACTATCCATCTCTACTGAAGACCCTTTCAGCTTTTTGAGAGTTGGGTGGAGGACATCATCTCTGAAAATAGGGTCCCACAGCTGCACCCCATCAGTGTGAGCAGGACTCTTAGGACTCTTAGAAGAGTCAATGCTCTGAGACCATGGGGGGCGCTTAGCCCCCTCTCTTCGTCACTGAGGATGATTTCATTTTTCAGGGATTAGAGAGGGTGGTCCTTGTGGTGGACTGCAGGTATGGAGAGCTGTTGTCATCGTATTAAATAGATAAGAATGATTATATGTATTGTAGAAATGTCTCCTATCATGTTCCCTAATTTTTTATTATGTCCACATCCTGGTCCCCATCTTGGACATCATAACAAACGTGCACTTTTTTGTTTAATTTACACATTGGACCATAGGAAAAATGACACTACAGCTACAGAGGTGACCGTCTGATAGCCCAGCTCGACTATCCATCTCTACTGAAGACCCTTTCAGCTTTTTGAGAGTTGGGTGGAGAACATCATCTCTGAAAATAGGGTCCCACAGCTGCACCCCATCAGTGTGAGCAGGACTCTTAGGACTCTTAGAAGAGTCAATGCTCTGAGACCATAGGGGGCGCTTAGCCCCCTCTCCTCGTCACTGAGGATGATTTCACTTTTCAGGGAATAGAGAGGGTGGTCCTTGTGGTGGACTGCAGGTATGGAGAGCTGTTGTCATCGTATTAGATAGATAAGAATGATTATATGTATTGTAGAAATGTCTCCTATCATGTTCCCTAATTTTTTATTATGTCCACATCCTGGTCCCCATCTTGGACATCATAACAAACGTGCACTTTTTTGTTTAATTTACACATTGGACCATAGGAAAAATGACACTACAGCTACAGAAGTGACCGTCTGATAGCCCAGCTCGACAATCCATCTCTACTGAAGACCCTTTCAGCTTTTTGAGAGTTGGGTGGAGGACATCATCTCTGAAAATAGGGTCCCACAGCTGCACCCCATCAGTGTGAGCAGGACTCTTAGGACTCTTAGAAGAGTCAATGCTCTGAGACCATGGGGGGCGCTTAGCCCCCTCTCTTCGTCACTGAGGATGATTTCATTTTTCAGGGATTAGAGAGGGTGGTCCTTGTGGTGGACTGCAGGTATGGAGAGCTGTTGTCATCGTATTAAATAGATAAGAATGATTATATGTATTGTAGAAATGTCTCCTATCATGTTCCCTAATTTTTTATTATGTCCACATCCTGGTCCCCATCTTGGACATCATAACAAACGTGCACTTTTTTGTTTAATTTCCACATTGGACCATAGGAAAAATGACACTACAGCTACAGAGGTGACCGTCTGATAGCCCAGCTCGACTATCCATCTCTACTGAAGACCCTTTCAGCTTTTTGAGAGTTGGGTGGAGGACATCATCTCTTAAAATAGGGTCCCACAGCTGCACCCCATCAGTGTAAGCAGGACTCTTAGGACTCTTAGAAGAGTCAATGCTCTAAAACCATGGGGGGCGCTTAGCCCCCTCTCTTCGTCACTGAGGATGATTTCATTTTTCAGGGATTAGAGAGGGTGGTCCTTGTGGTGGACTGCAGGTATGGAGAGCTGTTGTCATCGTATTAGATAGATAAGAATGATTATATGTATTGTAGAAATGTCTCCTATCATGTTCCCTAATTTTTTATTATGTCCACATCCTGGTCCCCATCTTGGACATCATAACAAACGTGCACTTTTTTGTTTAATTTACACATTGGACCATAGGAAAAATGACACTACAGCTACAGAGGTGACCGTCTGATAGCCCAGCTCGACTATCCATCTCTACTGAAGACCCTTTCAGCTTTTTGAGAGTTGGGTGGAGGACATCATCTCTGAAAATAGGGTCCCACAGCTGCACCCCATCAGTGTGAGCAGGACTCTTAGGACTCTTAGAAGAGTCAATGCTCTGAGACCATTGGGGGCACTTAGCCCCCTCTCTTCATCACTGAGGATGATTTCATTTTTCAGGGATTAGAGAGGGTGGTCCTTGTGGTGGACTGCAGATATGGAGAGCTGTTATCATCGTTTTAGATAGATAAGAATGTATGTCCACATCCTGGTCCCCATCTTGGACATCATAACAAACGTGCACTTTTTTGTTTAATTTACACATTGGACCATAGGAAAAATGACACTACAGCTACAGAGGTGACCGTCTGATAGCCCAGCTCGACTATCCATCTCTACTGAAGACCCTTTCAGCTTTTTGAGAGTTGGGTGGAGGACATCATCTCTGAAAATAGGGTCCCACAGCTGCACCCCATCAGTGTGAGCTGGACTCTTAGGACTCTTAGAAGAGTCAATGCTCTGAGACCATGGGGGGCGCTTAGCCCCCTCTCTTCGTCACTGAGGATGATTTCATTTTTCAGGGATTAGAGAGGGTGGTCCTTGTGGTGGACTGCAGGTATGGAGAGCTGTTGTCATCGTATTAAATAGATAAGAATGATTATATGTATTGTAGAAATGTCTCCCATCATGTTCCCTAATTTTTTATTATGTCCACATCCTGGTCCCCATCTTGGACATCATAACAAACGTGCACTTTTTTGTTTAATTTACACATTGGACCATAGGAAAAATGACACTACAGCTACAGAGGTGACCGTCTGATAGCCCAGCTCGACTATCCATCTCTACTGAAGACCCTTTCAGCTTTTTGAGAGTTGGGTGGAGAACATCATCTCTGAAAATAGGGTCCCACAGCTGCACCCCATCAGTGTGAGCAGGACTCTTAGGACTCTTAGAAGAGTCAATGCTCTGAGACCATGGGGGGCGCTTAGCCCCCTCTCCTCGTCACTGAGGATGATTTCACTTTTCAGGGAATAGAGAGGGTGGTCCTTGTGGTGGACTGCAGGTATGGAGAGCTGTTGTCATCGTATTAGATAGATAAGAATGATTATATGTATTGTAGAAATGTCTCCTATCATGTTCCCTATTTTTTTATTATGTCCACATCATGGTCCCCATCTTGGAAATCATAACAAACGTGCACTTTTTTGTTTAATTTACACATTGGACCATAGGAAAAATGACACTACAGCTACAGAGGTGACCGTCTGATAGCCCAGCTCGACTATCCATCTCTACTGAAGACCCTTTCAGCTTTTTGAGAGTTGGGTGGAGGACATCATCTCTGAAAATAGGGTCCCACAGCTGCACCCCATCAGTGTGAGCAGGACTCTTAGGACTCTTAGAAGAGTCAATGCTCTGAGACCATTGGGGGCACTTAGCCCCCTCTCTTCATCACTGAGGATGATTTCATTTTTCAGGGATTAGAGAGGGTGGTCCTTGTGGTGGACTGCAGATATGGAGAGCTGTTATCATCGTATTAGATAGATAAGAATGTATGTCCACATCCTGGTCCCCATCTTGGACATCATAACAAACGTGCACTTTTTTGTTTAATTTACACATTGGACCATAGGAAAAATGACACTACAGCTACAGAGGTGACCGTCTGATAGCCCAGCTCGACTATCCATCTCTACTGAAGACCCTTTCAGCTTTTTGAGAGTTGGGTGGAGGACATCATCTCTGAAAATAGGGTCCCACAGCTGCACCCCATCAGTGTGAGCAGGACTCTTAGGACTCTTAGAAGAGTCAATGCTCTGAGACCATGGGGGGCGCTTAGCCCCCTCTCTTCGTCACTGAGGATGATTTCATTTTTCAGGGATTAGAGAGGGTGGTCCTTGTGGTGGACTGCAGGTATGGAGAGCTGTTGTCATCGTATTAAATAGATAAGAATGATTATATGTATTGTAGAAATGTCTCCCATCATGTTCCCTAATTTTTTATTATGTCCACATCCTGGTCCCCATCTTGGACATCATAACAAACGTGCACTTTTTTGTTTAATTTACACATTGGACCATAGGAAAAATGACACTACAGCTACAGAGGTGACCGTCTGATAGCCCAGCTCGACTATCCATCTCTACTGAAGACCCTTTCAGCTTTTTGAGAGTTGGGTGGAGAACATCATCTCTGAAAATAGGGTCCCACAGCTGCACCCCATCAGTGTGAGCAGGACTCTTAGGACTCTTAGAAGAGTCAATGCTCTGAGACCATGGGGGGCGCTTAGCCCCCTCTCCTCGTCACTGAGGATGATTTCACTTTTCAGGGAATAGAGAGGGTGGTCCTTGTGGTGGACTGCAGGTATGGAGAGCTGTTGTCATCGTATTAGATAGATAAGAATGATTATATGTATTGTAGAAATGTCTCCCATCATGTTCCCTAATTTTTTATTATGTCCACATCCTGGTCCCCATCTTGGACATCATAACAAACGTGCACTTTTTTGTTTAATTTACACATTGGACCATAGGAAAAATGACACTACAGCTACAGAGGTGACCGTCTGATAGCCCAGCTCGACTATCCATCTCTACTGAAGACCCTTTCAGCATTTTGAGAGTTGGGTGGAGGACATCATCTCTGAAAATAGGGTCCCACAGCTGCACCCCATCAGTGTGAGCAGGACTCTTAGGACTCTTAGAAGAGTCAATGCTCTGAGACCATTGGGGGCACTGAGCCCCCTCTCTTCGTCACTGAGGATGATTTCATTTTTCAGGGATTAGAGAGGAGACATTTCTACAATACATATAATCATTCTTATCTATCTAATACGATGACAACAGCTCTCCATACCTGCAGTCCACCACAAGGACCACCCTCTCTAATCCCTGAAAAATGAAATCATCCTCAGTGACGAAGAGAGGGGGCCAAGCGCCCCCCATGGTACCAGAGCATTGACTCTTCTAAGAGTCCTAAGAGTCCTGCTCACACTGATGGGGTGAAGCTGTGGGACCCTATTTTCAGAGATGATGTCCTCCACCCAACTCTCAAAAAGCTGAAAGGGTCTTCAGTAGAGATGTATAGTCGAGCTGGGCTATCAGACGGTCACCTCTGTAGCTGTAGTGTCATTTTTCCTATGGTCCAATGTGTAAATTAAACAAAAAAGTGCACGTTTGTTATGATTTCCAAGATGGGGACCATGATGTGGACATAATAAAAAAATAGGGAACATGATAGGAGACATTTCTACAATACATATAATCATTCTTATCTATCTAATACGATGACAACAGCTCTCCATACCTGCAGTCCACCACAAGGACCACCCTCTCTATTCCCTGAAAAGTGAAATCATCCTCAGTGACGAGGAGAGGGGGCTAAGCGCCCCCCATGGTCTCAGAGCATTGACTCTTCTAAGAGTCCTAAGAGTCCTGCTCACACTGATGGGGTGCAGCTGTGGGACCCTATTTTCAGAGATGATGTTCTCCACCCAACTCTCAAAAAGCTGAAAGGGTCTTCAGTAGAGATGGATAGTCGAGCTGGGCTATCAGACGGTCACCTCTGTAGCTGTAGTGTCATTTTTCCTATGGTCCAATGTGTAAATTAAACAAAAAAGTGCACGTTTGTTATGATGTCCAAGATGGGGACCAGGATGTGGACATAATAAAAAATTAGGGAACATGATGGGAGACATTTCTACAATACATATAATCATTCTTATCTATTTAATACGATGACAACAGCTCTCCATACCTGCAGTCCACCACAAGGACCACCCTCTCTAATCCCTGAAAAATGAAATCATCCTCAGTGACGAAGAGAGGGGGCTAAGCGCCCCCCATGGTCTCAGAGCATTGACTCTTCTAAGAGTCCTAAGAGTCCTGCTCACACTGATGGGGTGCAGCTGTGGGACCCTATTTTCAGAGATGATGTCCTCCACCCAACTCTCAAAAAGCTGAAAGGGTCTTCAGTAGAGATGGATAGTCGAGCTGGGCTATCAGACGGTCACCTCTGTAGCTGTAGTGTCATTTTTCCTATGGTCCAATGTGTAAATTAAACAAAAAAGTGCACGTTTGTTATGATGTCCAAGATGGGGACCAGGATGTGGACATACATTCTTATCTATCTAATACGATGACAACAGCTCTCCATACCTGCAGTCCACCACAAGGACCACCCTCTCTATTCCCTGAAAAGTGAAATCATCCTCAGTGACGAGGAGAGGGGGCTAAGCGCCCCCCATGGTCTCAGAGCATTGACTCTTCTAAGAGTCCTAAGAGTCCTGCTCACACTGATGGGGTGCAGCTGTGGGACCCTATTTTCAGAGATGATGTTCTCCACCCAACTCTCAAAAAGCTGAAAGGGTCTTCAGTAGAGATGGATAGTCGAGCTGGGCTATCAGACGGTCACCTCTGTAGCTGTAGTGTCATTTTTCCTATGGTCCAATGTGTAAATTAAACAAAAAAGTGCACGTTTGTTATGATGTCCAAGATGGGGACCAGGATGTGGACATAATAAAAAATTAGGGAACATGATGGGAGACATTTCTACAATACATATAATCATTCTTATCTATTTAATACGATGACAACAGCTCTCCATACCTGCAGTCCACCACAAGGACCACCCTCTCTAATCCCTGAAAAATGAAATCATCCTCAGTGACGAAGAGAGGGGGCTAAGCGCCCCCCATGGTCTCAGAGCATTGACTCTTCTAAGAGTCCTAAGAGTCCTGCTCACACTGATGGGGTGCAGCTGTGGGACCCTATTTTCAGAGATGATGTCCTCCACCCAACTCTCAAAAAGCTGAAAGGGTCTTCAGTAGAGATGGATAGTCGAGCTGGGCTATCAGACGGTCACCTCTGTAGCTGTAGTGTCATTTTTCCTATGGTCCAATGTGTAAATTAAACAAAAAAGTGCACGTTTGTTATGATGTCCAAGATGGGGACCAGGATGTGGACATACATTCTTATCTATCTAAAACGATGATAACAGCTCTCCATATCTGCAGTCCACCACAAGGACCACCCTCTCTAATCCCTGAAAAATGAAATCATCCTCAGTGATGAAGAGAGGGGGCTAAGTGCCCCCAATGGTCTCAGAGCATTGACTCTTCTAAGAGTCCTAAGAGTCCTGCTCACACTGATGGGGTGCAGCTGTGGGACCCTATTTTCAGAGATGATGTCCTCCACCCAACTCTCAAAAAGCTGAAAGGGTCTTCAGTAGAGATGGATAGTCGAGCTGGGCTATCAGACGGTCACCTCTGTAGCTGTAGTGTCATTTTTCCTATGGTCCAATGTGTAAATTAAACAAAAAAGTGCACGTTTGTTATGATGTCCAAGATGGGGACCAGGATGTGGACATAATAAAAAATTAGGGAACATGATAGGAGACATTTCTACAATACATATAATCATTCTTATCTATCTAATACGATGACAACAGCTCTCCATACCTGCAGTCCACCACAAGGACCACCCTCTCTAATCCCTGAAAAATGAAATCATCCTCAGTGACGAAGAGAGGGGGCTAAGCGCCCCCCATGGTTTTAGAGCATTGACTCTTCTAAGAGTCCTAAGAGTCCTGCTTACACTGATGGGGTGCAGCTGTGGGACCCTATTTTAAGAGATGATGTCCTCCACCCAACTCTCAAAAAGCTGAAAGGGTCTTCAGTAGAGATGGATAGTCGAGCTGGGCTATCAGACGGTCACCTCTGTAGCTGTAGTGTCATTTTTCCTATGGTCCAATGTGGAAATTAAACAAAAAAGTGCACGTTTGTTATGATGTCCAAGATGGGGACCAGGATGTGGACATAATAAAAAATTAGGGAACATGATAGGAGACATTTCTACAATACATATAATCATTCTTATCTATTTAATACGATGACAACAGCTCTCCATACCTGCAGTCCACCACAAGGACCACCCTCTCTAATCCCTGAAAAATGAAATCATCCTCAGTGACGAAGAGAGGGGGCTAAGCGCCCCCCATGGTCTCAGAGCATTGACTCTTCTAAGAGTCCTAAGAGTCCTGCTCACACTGATGGGGTGCAGCTGTGGGACCCTATTTTCAGAGATGATGTCCTCCACCCAACTCTCAAAAAGCTGAAAGGGTCTTCAGTAGAGATGGATTGTCGAGCTGGGCTATCAGACGGTCACCTCTGTAGCTGTAGTGTCATTTTTCCTATGGTCCAATGTGTAAATTAAACAAAAAAGTGCACGTTTGTTATGATGTCCAAGATGGGGACCAGGATGTGGACATAATAAAAAATTAGGGAACATGATAGGAGACATTTCTACAATACATATAATCATTCTTATCTACCTAATACGATGATAACAGCTCTCCATACCTGCAGTCCACCACAAGGACCACCCTCTCTAATCCCTGAAAAATGAAATCATCCTCAGTGACGAAGAGAGGGGGCTAAGTGCCCCCAATGGTCTCAGAGCATTGACTCTTCTAAGAGTCCTAAGAGTCCTGCTCACACTGATGGGGTGCAGCTGTGGGACCCTATTTTCAGAGATGATGTCCTCCACCCAACTCTCAAAAAGCTGAAAGGGTCTTCAGTAGAGATGGATTGTCGAGCTGGGCTATCAGACGGTCACCTCTGTAGCTGTAGTGTCATTTTTCCTATGGTCCAATGTGTAAATTAAACAAAAAAGTGCACGTTTGTTATGATGTCCAAGATGGGGACCAGGATGTGGACATAATAAAAAATTAGGGAACATGATAGGAGACATTTCTACAATACATATAATCATTCTTATCTATCTAATACGATGACAACAGCTCTCCATACCTGCAGTCCACCACAAGGACCACCCTCTCTATTCCCTGAAAAGTGAAATCATCCTCAGTGACGAGGAGAGGGGGCTAAGCGCCCCCCATGGTCTCAGAGCATTGACTCTTCTAAGAGTCCTAAGAGTCCTGCTCACACTGATGGGGTGCAGCTGTGGGACCCTATTTTCAGAGATGATGTTCTCCACCCAACTCTCAAAAAGCTGAAAGGGTCTTCAGTAGAGATGGATAGTCGAGCTGGGCTATCAGACGGTCACCTCTGTAGCTGTAGTGTCATTTTTCCTATGGTCCAATGTGTAAATTAAACAAAAAAGTGCACGTTTGTTATGATGTCCAAGATGGGGACCAGGATGTGGACATAATAAAAAATTAGGGAACATGATAGGAGACATTTCTACAATACATATAATCATTCTTATCTATTTAATACGATGACAACAGCTCTCCATACCTGCAGTCCACCACAAGGACCACCCTCTCTAATCCCTGAAAAATGAAATCATCCTCAGTGACGAAGAGAGGGGGCTAAGCGCCCCCCATGGTCTCAGAGCATTGACTCTTCTAAGAGTCCTAAGAGTCCTGCTCACACTGATGGGGTGCAGCTGTGGGACCCTATTTTCAGAGATGATGTCCTCCACCCAACTCTCAAAAAGCTGAAAGGGTCTTCAGTAGAGATGGATAGTCGAGCTGGGCTATCAGACGGTCACCTCTGTAGCTGTAGTGTCATTTTTCCTATGGTCCAATGTGTAAATTAAACAAAAAAGTGCACGTTTGTTATGATGTCCAAGATGGGGACCAGGATGTGGACATACATTCTTATCTATCTAATACGATGATAACAGCTCTCCATATCTGCAGTCCACCACAAGGACCACCCTCTCTAATCCCTGAAAAATGAAATCATCCTCAGTGATGAAGAGAGGGGGCTAAGTGCCCCCAATGGTCTCAGAGCATTGACTCTTCTAAGAGTCCTAAGAGTCCTGCTCACACTGATGGGGTGCAGCTGTGGGACCCTATTTCCAGAGATGATGTCCTCCACCCAACTCTCAAAAAGCTGAAAGGGTCTTCAGTAGAGATGGATAGTCGAGCTGGGCTATCAGACGGTCACCTCTGTAGCTGTAGTGTCATTTTTCCTATGGTCCAATGTGTAAATTAAACAAAAAAGTGCACGTTTGTTATGATGTCCAAGATGGGGACCAGGATGTGGACATAATAAAAAATTAGGGAACATGATAGGAGACATTTCTACAATACATATAATCATTCTTATCTATCTAATACGATGACAACAGCTCTCCATACCTGCAGTCCACCACAAGGACCACCCTCTCTAATCCCTGAAAAATGAAATCATCCTCAGTGACGAAGAGAGGGGGCTAAGCGCCCCCCATGGTTTTAGAGCATTGACTCTTCTAAGAGTCCTAAGAGTCCTGCTTACACTGATGGGGTGCAGCTGTGGGACCCTATTTTAAGAGATGATGTCCTCCACCCAACTCTCTAAAAGCTGAAAGGGTCTTCAGTAGAGATGGATAGTCGAGCTGGGCTATCAGACGGTCACCTCTGTAGCTGTAGTGTCATTTTTCCTATGGTCCAATGTGGAAATTAAACAAAAAAGTGCACGTTTGTTATGATGTCCAAGATGGGGACCAGGATGTGGACATAATAAAAAATTAGGGAACATGATAGGAGACATTTCTACAATACATATAATCATTCTTATCTATTTAATACGATGACAACAGCTCTCCATACCTGCAGTCCACCACAAGGACCACCCTCTCTAATCCCTGAAAAATGAAATCATCCTCAGTGACGAAGAGAGGGGGCTAAGCGCCCCCCATGGTCTCAGAGCATTGACTCTTCTAAGAGTCCTAAGAGTCCTGCTCACACTGATGGGGTGCAGCTGTGGGACCCTATTTTCAGAGATGATGTCCTCCACCCAACTCTCAAAAAGCTGAAAGGGTCTTCAGTAGAGATGGATTGTCGAGCTGGGCTATCAGACGGTCACCTCTGTAGCTGTAGTGTCATTTTTCCTATGGTCCAATGTGTAAATTAAACAAAAAAGTGCACGTTTGTTATGATGTCCAAGATGGGGACCAGGATGTGGACATAATAAAAAATTAGGGAACATGATAGGAGACATTTCTACAATACATATAATCATTCTTATCTACCTAATACGATGATAACAGCTCTCCATACCTGCAGTCCACCACAAGGACCACCCTCTCTAATCCCTGAAAAATGAAATCATCCTCAGTGACGAAGAGAGGGGGCTAAGTGCCCCCAATGGTCTCAGAGCATTGACTCTTCTAAGAGTCCTAAGAGTCCTGCTCACACTGATGGGGTGCAGCTGTGGGACCCTAATTTCAGAGATGATGTCCTCCACCCAACTCTCAAAAAGCTGAAAGGGTCTTCAGTAGAGATGGATAGTCGAGCTGGGCTATCAGACGGTCACCTCTGTAGCTGTAGTGTCATTTTTCCTATGGTCCAATGTGTAAATTAAACAAAAAAGTGCACGTTTGTTATGATGTCCAAGATGGGGACCAGGATGTGGACATAATAAAAAATTAGGGAACATGATAGGAGACATTTCTACAATACATATAATCATTCTTATCTATCTAATACGATGACAACAGCTCTCCATACCTGCAGTCCACAACAAGGACCACCCTCTCTAATCCCTGAAAAATGAAATCATCCTCAGTGACGAAGAGAGGGGGCTAAGCGCCCCCCATGGTTTTAGAGCATTGACTCTTCTAAGAGTCCTAAGAGTCCTGCTTACACTGATGGGGTGCAGCTGTGGGACCCTATTTTAAGAGATGATGTCCTCCACCCAACTCTCAAAAAGCTGAAAGGGTCTTCAGTAGAGATGGATAGTCGAGCTGGGCTATCAGACGGTCACCTCTGTAGCTGTAGTGTCATTTTTCCTATGGTCCAATGTGTAAATTAAACAAAAAAGTGCACGTTTGTTATGATGTCCAAGATGGGGACCAGGATGTGGACATAATAAAAAATTAGGGAACATGATAGGAGACATTTCTACAATACATATAATCATTCTTATCTACCTAATACGATGATAACAGCTCTCCATACCTGCAGTCCACCACAAGGACCACCCTCTCTAATCCCTGAAAAATGAAATCATCCTCAGTGACGAAGAGAGGGGGCTAAGTGCCCCCAATGGTCTCAGAGCATTGACTCTTCTAAGAGTCCTAAGAGTCCTGCTCACACTGATGGGGTGCAGCTGTGGGACCCTAATTTCAGAGATGATGTCCTCCACCCAACTCTCAAAAAGCTGAAAGGGTCTTCAGTAGAGATGGATAGTCGAGCTGGGCTATCAGACGGTCACCTCTGTAGCTGTAGTGTCATTTTTCCTATGGTCCAATGTGTAAATTAAACAAAAAAGTGCACGTTTGTTATGATGTCCAAGATGGGGACCAGGATGTGGACATAATAAAAAATTAGGGAACATGATAGGAGACATTTCTACAATACATATAATCATTCTTATCTATCTAATACGATGACAACAGCTCTCCATACCTGCAGTCCACAACAAGGACCACCCTCTCTAATCCCTGAAAAATGAAATCATCCTCAGTGACGAAGAGAGGGGGCTAAGCGCCCCCCATGGTTTTAGAGCATTGACTCTTCTAAGAGTCCTAAGAGTCCTGCTTACACTGATGGGGTGCAGCTGTGGGACCCTATTTTAAGAGATGATGTCCTTCACCCAACTCTCAAAAAGCTGAAAGGGTCTTCAGTAGAGATGGATAGTCGAGCTGGGCTATCAGACGGTCACCTCTGTAGCTGTAGTGTCATTTTTCCTATGGTCCAATGTGTAAATTAAACAAAAAAGTGCACGTTTGTTATGATGTCCAAGATGGGGACCAGGATGTGGACATAATAAAAAATTAGGGAACATGATAGGAGACATTTCTACAATACATATAATCATTCTTATCTATTTAATACGATGACAACAGCTCTCCATACCTGCAGTCCACCACAAGGACCACCCTCTCTAATCCCTGAAAAATGAAATCATCCTCAGTGACGAAGAGAGGGGGCTAAGCGCCCCCCATGGTCTCAGAGCATTGACTCTTCTAAGAGTCCTAAGAGTCCTGCTCACACTGATGGGGTGCAGCTGTGGGACCCTATTTTCAGAGATGATGTCCTCCACCCAACTCTCAAAAAGCTGAAAGGGTCTTCAGTAGAGATGGATTGTCGAGCTGGGCTATCAGACGGTCACCTCTGTAGCTGTAGTGTCATTTTTCCTATGGTCCAATGTGTAAATTAAACAAAAAAGTGCACGTTTGTTATGATGTCCAAGATGGGGACCAGGATGTGGACATAATAAAAAATTAGGGAACATGATAGGAGACATTTCTACAATACATATAATCATTCTTATCTACCTAATACGATGATAACAGCTCTCCATACCTGCAGTCCACCACAAGGACCACCCTCTCTATTCCCTGAAAAATGAAATCATCCTCAGTGACGAAGAGAGGGGGCTAAGTGCCCCCAATGGTCTCAGAGCATTGACTCTTCTAAGAGTCCTAAGAGTCCTGTTTACACTGATGGGGGGCAGCTGTGGGACCCTAATTTCAGAGATGATGTCCTCCACCCAACTCTCAAAAAGCTGAAAGGGTCTTCAGTAGAGATGGATAGTCGAGCTGGGCTATCAGACGGTCACCTCTGTAGCTGTAGTGTCATTTTTCCTATGGTCCAATGTGTAAATTAAACAAAAAAGTGCACGTTTGTTATGATGTCCAAGATGGGGACCAGGATGTGGACATAATAAAAAATTAGGGAACATGATAGGAGACATTTCTACAATACATATAATCATTCTTATCTATTTAATACGATGACAACAGCTCTCCATACCTGCAGTCCACCACAAGGACCACCCTCTCTAATCCCTGAAAAATGAAATCATCCTCAGTGACGAAGAGAGGGGGCTAAGCGCCCCCCATGGTCTCAGAGCATTGACTCTTCTAAGAGTCCTAAGAGTCCTGCTCACACTGATGGGGTGCAGCTGTGGGACCCTATTTTCAGTGATGATGTCCTCCACCCAACTCTCAAAAAGCTGAAAGGGTCTTCAGTAGAGATGGATTGTCGAGCTGGGCTATCAGACGGTCACCTCTGTAGCTGTAGTGTCATTTTTCCTATGGTCCAATGTGTAAATTAAACAAAAAAGTGCACGTTTGTTATGATGTCCAAGATGGGGACCAGGATGTGGACATAATAAAAAATTAGGGAACATGATAGGAGACATTTCTACAATACATATAATCATTCTTATCTACCTAATACGATGATAACAGCTCTCCATACCTGCAGTCCACCACAAGGACCACCCTCTCTATTCCCTGAAAAATGAAATCATCCTCAGTGACGAAGAGAGGGGGCTAAGTGCCCCCAATGGTCTCAGAGCATTGACTCTTCTAAGAGTCCTAAGAGTCCTGTTTACACTTATGGGGGGCAGCTGTGGGACCCTAATTTCAGAGATGATGTCCTCCACCCAACTCTCAAAAAGCTGAAAGGGTCTTCAGTAGAGATGGATAGTCGAGCTGGGCTATCAGACGGTCACCTCTGTAGCTGTAGTGTCATTTTTCCTATGGTCCAATGTGTAAATTAAACAAAAAAGTGCACGTTTGTTATGATGTCCAAGATGGGGACCAGGATGTGGACATAATAAAAAATTAGGGAACATGATAGGAGACATTTCTACAATACATATAATCATTCTTATCTATCTAATACGATGACAACAGCTCTCCATACCTGCAGTCCACAACAAGGACCACCCTCTCTAATCCCTGAAAAATGAAATCATCCTCAGTGACGAAGAGAGGGGGCTAAGCGCCCCCATGGTCTCAGAGCATTAACTCTTCTAAGAGTCCTAAGAGTCCTGCTCACACTGATGGGTGCAGCTGTGGGACCCTATTTTCAGAGATGATGTCCTCCACCCAACTCTCAAAAAGCTGAAAGGGTCTTCAGTAGAGATGGATAGTCGAGCTGGGCTATCAGACGGTCACCTCTGTAGCTGTAGTGTCATTTTTCCTATGGCCCAATGTGTAAATTAAACAAAAAAGTGCACGTTTGTTATGATGTCCAAGATGGGGACCAGGATGTGGACATAATAAAAAATTAGGGAACATGATAGGAGACATTTCTACAATACATATAATCATTCTTATCTATCTAATACGATGACAACAGCTCTCCATACCTGCAGTCCACCACAAGGACCACCCTCACTAATCCCTGAAAAATGAAATCATCCTCAGTGACGAAGAGAGGGGGCCAAGCGCCCCCCATGGTACCAGAGCATTGACTCTTCTAAGAGTCCTAAGAGTCCTGCTCACACTGATGGGGTGAAGCTGTGGGACCCTATTTTCAGAGATGATGTCCTCCACCCAACTCTCAAAAAGCTGAAAGGGTCTTCAGTAGAGATGGATAGTCGAGCTGGGCTATCAGACGGTCACCTCTGTAGCTGTAGTGTCATTTTTCCTATGGTCCAATGTGTAAATTAAACAAAAAAGTGCACGTTTGTTATGATGTCCAAGATGGGGACCAGGATGTGGACATAATAAGAAATTAGGGAACATGATAGGAGACATTTCTACAATACATATAATCATTCTTATCTATCTAATACGATGACAACAGCTCTCCATACCTGCAGTCCACCACAAGGACCACCCTCTCTAATCCCTGAAAAATGAAATCATCCTCAGGGACGAAGAGAGGGGGCTAAGCGCCCCCCATGGTTTTAGAGCATTGACTCTTCTAAGAGTCCTAAGAGTCCTGCTTACACTGATGGGGTGCAGCTGTGGGACCCTATTTTCAGAGATGATGTCCTCCACCCAACTCTCAAAAAGCTGAAAGGGTCTTCAGTAGAGATGGATAGTCGAGCTGGGCTATCAGACGGTCACCTCTGTAGCTGTAGTGTCATTTTTCCTATAATCCAATGTGTAAATTAAACAAAAAAGTGCACGTTTGTTATGATGTTCAAGATGGGGACCAGGATGTGGACATAATAAAAAATTAGGGAACATGATAGGAGACATTTCTACAATACATATAATCATTCTTATCTATCTAATACGATCACAACAGCTCTCCATACCTGCAGTCCACCACAAGGACCACTCTCTCTAATCCCTGAAAAATGAAATCATCCTCAGTGACGAAGAGAGGGGGCTAAGCGACCCCCATGGTCTCAGAGCATTGACTCTTCTAAGAGTCCTAAGATTCCTGCTCACACTGATGTGGTGCAGCTGTGGGACCCTATTTTCAGAGATGATGTCCTCCACCCAACTCTCAAAAAGCTGAAAGGGTCTTCAGTAGAGATGGATAGTCGAGCTGGGCTATCAGACGTCACCTCTGTAGCTGTAGTGTCATTTTTCCTATGGTCCAATGTGTAAATTAAACAAAAAAGTGCACATTTGTTATGATTTCCAAGATGGGGACCAGGATGTGGACATAATAAAAAAATAGGGAACATGATAGGAGACATTTCTACAATACATATAATCATTCTTATCTATCTAATACGATGACAACAGCTCTCCATACCTGCAGTCCACCACAAGGACCACCCTCTCTATTCCCTGAAAAGTGAAATCATCCTCAGTGACGAAGAGAGGGGGCTAAGTTCCCCAATGGTCTCAGAGCATTGACTCTTCTAAGAGTCCTAAGAGTCCTGCTCACACTGATGGGGTGCAGCTGTGGGACCCTATTTTCAGAGATGATGTTCTCCACCCAACTCTCAAAAAGCTGAAAGGGTCTTCAGTAGAGATGGATAGTCGAGCTGGGCTATCAGACGGTCACCTCTGTAGCTGTAGTGTCATTTTTCCTATGGTCCAATGTGTAAATTAAACAAAAAAGTGCACATTTGTTATGATGTCCAAGATGGGGACCAGGATGTGGACATAATAAAAAATTAGGGAACATGATAGGAGACATTTCTACAATACATATAATCATTCTTATCTATTTAATACGATGACAACAGCTCTCCATACCTGCAGTCCACCACAAGGACCACCCTCTCTAATCCCTGAAAAATGAAATCATCCTCAGTGACGAAGAGAGGGGGCCAAGCGCCCCCCATGGTACCAGAGCATTGACTCTTCTAAGAGTCCTAAGAGTCCTGCTCACACTGATGGGGTGCAGCTGTGGGACCCTATTTTCAGTGATGATGTCCTCCACCCAACTCTCAAAAAGCTGAAAGGGTCTTCAGTAGAGATGGATAGTCGAGCTGGGCTATCAGACGGTCACCTCTGTAGCTGTAGTGTCATTTTTCCTATGGTCCAATGTGTAAATTAAACAAAAAAGTGCACATTTGTTATGATGTCCAAGATGGGGACCAGGATGTGGACATAATAAAAAATTAGGGAACATGATAGGAGACATTTCTACAATACATATAATCATTCTTATCTATTTAATACGATGACAACAGCTCTCCATACCTGCAGTCCACCACAAGGACCACCCTCTCTAATCCCTGAAAAATGAAATCATCCTCAGTGACGAAGAGAGGGGGCTAAGCGCCCCCCATGGTCTCAGAGCATTGACTCTTCTAAGAGTCCTAAGAGTCCTGCTCACACTGATGGGGTGCAGCTGTGGGACCCTATTTTCAGTGATGATGTCCTCCACCCAACTCTCAAAAAGCTGAAAGGGTCTTCAGTAGAGATGGATAGTCGAGCTGGGCTATCAGACGGTCACCTCTGTAGCTGTAGTGTCATTTTTCCTATGGTCCAATGTGTAAATGAAACAAAAAAGTGCACGTTTGTTATGATGTCCAAGATGGGGACCAGGATGTGGACATAATAAAAAATTAGGGAACATGATAGGAGACATTTCTACAATACATATAATCATTCTTATCTATCTAATACGATGATAACAGCTCTCCATATCTGCAGTCCACCACAAGGACCACCCTCTCTAATCCCTGAAAAATGAAATCATCCTCAGTGATGAAGAGAGGGGGCTAAGTGCCCCCAATGGTCTCAGAGCATTGACTCTTCTAAGAGTCCTAAGAGTCCTGCTCACACTGATGGGGTGAAGCTGTGGGACCCTATTTTCAGAGATGATGTCCTCCACCCAACTCTCAAAAAGCTGAAAGGGTCTTCAGTAGAGATGGATAGTCGAGCTGGGCTATCAGACGGTCACCTCTGTAGCTATAGTGTCATTTTTCCTATGGTCCAATGTGTAAATTAAACAAAAAAGTGCACGTTTGTTATGATGTCCAAGATGGGGACCAGGATGTGGACATAATAAAAAATTAGGGAACATGATAGGAGACATTTCTACAATACATATAATCATTCTTATCTATCTAATACGATCACAACAGCTCTCCATACCTGCAGTCCACCACAAGGACCACTCTCTCTAATCCCTGAAAAATGAAATCATCCTCAGTGACGAAGAGAGGGGGCTAAGCGCCCCCCATGGTCTCAGAGCATTGACTCTTCTAAGAGTCCTAAGATTCCTGCTCACACTGATGGGGTGCAGCTGTGGGACCCTATTTTCAGAGATGATGTCCTCCACCCAACTCTCAAAAAGCTGAAAGGGTCTTCAGTAGAGATGGATAGTCGAGCTGGGCTATCAGACGGTCACCTCTGTAGCTGTAGTGTCATTTTTCCTATGGTCCAATGTGTAAATTAAACAAAAAAGTGCACGTTTGTTATGATGTCCAAGATGGGGACCAGGATGTGGACATAATAAAAAAATAGGGAACATGATAGGAGACATTTCTACAATACATATAATCATTCTTATCTATCTAATACGATGACAACAGCTCTCCATACCTGCAGTCCACCACAAGGACCACCCTCTCTATTCCCTGAAAAGTGAAATCATCCTCAGTGACGAAGAGAGGGGGCTAAGCGCCCCCATGGTCTCAGAGCATTGACTCTTCTAAGAGTCCTAAGAGTCCTGCTCACACTGATGGGGTGCAGCTGTGGGACCCTATTTTCAGAGATGATGTTCTCCACCCAACTCTCAAAAAGCTGAAAGGGTCTTCAGTAGAGATGGATAGTCGAGCTGGGCTATCAGACGGTCACCTCTGTAGCTGTAGTGTCATTTTTCCTATGGTCCAATGTGTAAATTAAACAAAAAAGTGCACGTTTGTTATGATGTCCAAGATGGGGACCAGGATGTGGACATAATAAAAAATTAGGGAACATGATAGGAGACATTTCTACAATACATATAATCATTCTTATCTATCTAATACGATGACAACAGCTCTCCATACCTGCAGTCCACAACAAGGACCACCCTCTCTAATCCCTGAAAAATGAAATCATCCTCAGTGACAAAGAGAGGGGGCTAAGCGCCCCCATGGTCTCAGAGCATTAACTCTTCTAAGAGTCCTGCTCACACTGATGGGTGCAGCTGTGGGACCCTATTTTCAGAGATGATGTCCTCCACCCAACTCTCAAAAAGCTGAAAGGGTCTTCAGTAGAGATGGATAGTCGAGCTGGGCTATCAGACGGTCACCTCTGTAGCTGTAGTGTCATTTTTCCTATGGCCCAATGTGTAAATTAAACAAAAAAGTGCACGTTTGTTATGATGTCCAAGATGGGGACCAGGATGTGGACATAATAAAAAATTAGGGAACATGATAGGAGACATTTCTACAATACATATAATCATTCTTATCTATCTAATACGATGACAACAGCTCTCCATACCTGCAGTCCACCACAAGGACCACCCTCTCTAATCCCTGAAAAATGAAATCATCCTCAGTGACGAAGAGAGGGGGCCAAGCGCCCCCCATGGTACCAGAGCATTGACTCTTCTAAGAGTCCTAAGAGTCCTGCTCACACTGATGGGGTGAAGCTGTGGGACCCTATTTTCAGAGATGATGTCCTCCACCCAACTCTCAAAAAGCTGAAAGGGTCTTCAGTAGAGATGGATAGTCGAGCTGGGCTATCAGACGGTCACCTCTGTAGCTGTAGTGTCATTTTTCCTATGGTCCAATGTGTAAATTAAACAAAAAAGTGCACGTTTGTTATGATGTCCAAGATGGGGACCAGGATGTGGACATAATAAGAAATTAGGGAACATGATAGGAGACATTTCTACAATACATATAATCATTCTTATCTATCTAATACGATGACAACAGCTCTCCATACCTGCAGTCCACCACAAGGACCACCCTCTCTAATCCCTGAAAAATGAAATCATCCTCAGGGACGAAGAGAGGGGGCTAAGCGCCCCCCATGGTTTTAGAGCATTGACTCTTCTAAGAGTCCTAAGAGTCCTGCTTACACTGATGGGGTGCAGCTGTGGGACCCTATTTTCAGAGATGATGTCCTCCACCCAACTCTCAAAAAGCTGAAAGGGTCTTCAGTAGAGATGGATAGTCGAGCTGGGCTATCAGACGGTCACCTCTGTAGCTGTAGTGTCATTTTTCCTATAATCCAATGTGTAAATTAAACAAAAAAGTGCACGTTTGTTATGATGTTCAAGATGGGGACCAGGATGTGGACATAATAAAAAATTAGGGAACATGATAGGAGACATTTCTACAATACATATAATCATTCTTATCTATCTAATACGATCACAACAGCTCTCCATACCTGCAGTCCACCACAAGGACCACTCTCTCTAATCCCTGAAAAATGAAATCATCCTCAGTGACGAAGAGAGGGGGCTAAGCGCCCCCCATGGTCTCAGAGCATTGACTCTTCTAAGAGTCCTAAGATTCCTGCTCACACTGATGTGGTGCAGCTGTGGGACCCTATTTTCAGAGATGATGTCCTCCACCCAACTCTCAAAAAGCTGAAAGGGTCTTCAGTAGAGATGGATAGTCGAGCTGGGCTATCAGACGGTCACCTCTGTAGCTGTAGTGTCATTTTTCCTATGGTCCAATGTGTAAATTAAACAAAAAAGTGCACATTTGTTATGATTTCCAAGATGGGGACCAGGATGTGGACATAATAAAAAAATAGGGAACATGATAGGAGACATTTCTACAATACATATAATCATTCTTATCTATCTAATACGATGACAACAGCTCTCCATACCTGCAGTCCACCACAAGGACCACCCTCTCTATTCCCTGAAAAGTGAAATCATCCTCAGTGACGAAGAGAGGGGGCTAAGTGCCCCCAATGGTCTCAGAGCATTGACTCTTCTAAGAGTCCTAAGAGTCCTGCTCACACTGATGGGGTGCAGCTGTGGGACCCTATTTTCAGAGATGATGTTCTCCACCCAACTCTCAAAAAGCTGAAAGGGTCTTCAGTAGAGATGGATAGTCGAGCTGGGCTATCAGACGGTCACCTCTGTAGCTGTAGTGTCATTTTTCCTATGGTCCAATGTGTAAATTAAACAAAAAAGTGCACATTTGTTATGATGTCCAAGATGGGGACCAGGATGTGGACATAATAAAAAATTAGGGAACATGATAGGAGACATTTCTACAATACATATAATCATTCTTATCTATTTAATACGATGACAACAGCTCTCCATACCTGCAGTCCACCACAAGGACCACCCTCTCTAATCCCTGAAAAATGAAATCATCCTCAGTGACGAAGAGAGGGGGCTAAGCGCCCCCCATGGTCTCAGAGCATTGACTCTTCTAAGAGTCCTAAGAGTCCTGCTCACACTGATGGGGTGCAGATGTGGGACCCTATTTTCAGTGATGATGTCCTCCACCCAACTCTCAAAAAGCTGAAAGGGTCTTCAGTAGAGATGGATAGTCGAGCTGGGCTATCAGACGGTCACCTCTGTAGCTGTAGTGTCATTTTTCCTATGGTCCAATGTGTAAATTAAACAAAAAAGTGCACATTTGTTATGATGTCCAAGATGGGGACCAGGATGTGGACATAATAAAAAATTAGGGAACATGATAGGAGACATTTCTACAATACATATAATCATTCTTATCTATTTAATACGATGACAACAGCTCTCCATACCTGCAGTCCACCACAAGGACCACCCTCTCTAATCCCTGAAAAATGAAATCATCCTCAGTGACGAAGAGAGGGGGCTAAGCGTCCCCCATGGTCTCAGAGCATTGACTCTTCTAAGAGTCCTAAGAGTCCTGCTCACACTGATGGGGTGCAGCTGTGGGACCCTATTTTCAGTGATGATGTCCTCCACCCAACTCTCAAAAAGCTGAAAGGGTCTTCAGTAGAGATGGATAGTCGAGCTGGGCTATCAGACGGTCACCTCTGTAGCTGTAGTGTCATTTTTCCTATGGTCCAATGTGTAAATTAAACAAAAAAGTGCACGTTTGTTATGATGTCCAAGATGGGGACCAGGATGTGGACATAATAAAAAATTAGGGAACATGATAGGAGACATTTTTACAATACATATAATCATTCTTATCTATCTAATACGATGATAACAGCTCTCCATATCTGCAGTCCACCACAAGGACCACCCTCTCTAATCCCTGAAAAATGAAATCATCCTCAGTGACGAAGAGAGGGGGCCAAGCGCCCCCCATGGTACCAGAGCATTGACTCTTCTAAGAGTCCTAAGAGTCCTGCTCACACTGATGGGGTGAAGCTGTGGGACCCTATTTTCAGAGATGATGTCCTCCACCCAACTCTCAAAAAGCTGAAAGGGTCTTCAGTAGAGATGGATAGTCGAGCTGGGCTATCAGACGGTCACCTCTGTAGCTGTAGTGTCATTTTTCCTATGGTCCAATGTGTAAATTAAACAAAAAAGTGCACGTTTGTTATGATGTCCAAGATGGGGACCAGGATGTGGACATAATAAGAAATTAGGGAACATGATAGGAGACATTTCTACAATACATATAATCATTCTTATCTATCTAATACGATGACAACAGCTCTCCATACCTGCAGTCCACCACAAGGACCACCCTCTCTAATCCCTGAAAAATGAAATCATCCTCAGGGACGAAGAGAGGGGGCTAAGCGCCCCCCATGGTTTTAGAGCATTGACTCTTCTAAGAGTCCTAAGAGTCCTGCTTACACTGATGGGGTGCAGCTGTGGGACCCTATTTTCAGAGATGATGTCCTCCACCCAACTCTCAAAAAGCTGAAAGGGTCTTCAGTAGAGATGGATAGTCGAGCTGGGCTATCAGACGGTCACCTCTGTAGCTGTAGTGTCATTTTTCCTATAATCCAATGTGTAAATTAAACAAAAAAGTGCACGTTTGTTATGATGTTCAAGATGGGGACCAGGATGTGGACATAATAAAAAATTAGGGAACATGATAGGAGACATTTCTACAATACATATAATCATTCTTATCTATCTAATACGATCACAACAGCTCTCCATACCTGCAGTCCACCACAAGGACCACTCTCTCTAATCCCTGAAAAATGAAATCATCCTCAGTGACGAAGAGAGGGGGCTAAGCGCCCCCCATGGTCTCAGAGCATTGACTCTTCTAAGAGTCCTAAGATTCCTGCTCACACTGATGTGGTGCAGCTGTGGGACCCTATTTTCAGAGATGATGTCCTCCACCCAACTCTCAAAAAGCTGAAAGGGTCTTCAGTAGAGATGGATAGTCGAGCTGGGCTATCAGACGGTCACCTCTGTAGCTGTAGTGTCATTTTTCCTATGGTCCAATGTGTAAATTAAACAAAAAAGTGCACATTTGTTATGATTTCCAAGATGGGGACCAGGATGTGGACATAATAAAAAAATAGGGAACATGATAGGAGACATTTCTACAATACATATAATCATTCTTATCTATCTAATACGATGACAACAGCTCTCCATACCTGCAGTCCACCACAAGGACCACCCTCTCTATTCCCTGAAAAGTGAAATCATCCTCAGTGACGAAGAGAGGGGGCTAAGTGCCCCCAATGGTCTCAGAGCATTGACTCTTCTAAGAGTCCTAAGAGTCCTGCTCACACTGATGGGGTGCAGCTGTGGGACCCTATTTTCAGAGATGATGTTCTCCACCCAACTCTCAAAAAGCTGAAAGGGTCTTCAGTAGAGATGGATAGTCGAGCTGGGCTATCAGACGGTCACCTCTGTAGCTGTAGTGTCATTTTTCCTATGGTCCAATGTGTAAATTAAACAAAAAAGTGCACATTTGTTATGATGTCCAAGATGGGGACCAGGATGTGGACATAATAAAAAATTAGGGAACATGATAGGAGACATTTCTACAATACATATAATCATTCTTATCTATTTAATACGATGACAACAGCTCTCCATACCTGCAGTCCACCACAAGGACCACCCTCTCTAATCCCTGAAAAATGAAATCATCCTCAGTGACGAAGAGAGGGGGCTAAGCGCCCCCCATGGTCTCAGAGCATTGACTCTTCTAAGAGTCCTAAGAGTCCTGCTCACACTGATGGGGTGCAGATGTGGGACCCTATTTTCAGTGATGATGTCCTCCACCCAACTCTCAAAAAGCTGAAAGGGTCTTCAGTAGAGATGGATAGTCGAGCTGGGCTATCAGACGGTCACCTCTGTAGCTGTAGTGTCATTTTTCCTATGGTCCAATGTGTAAATTAAACAAAAAAGTGCACATTTGTTATGATGTCCAAGATGGGGACCAGGATGTGGACATAATAAAAAATTAGGGAACATGATAGGAGACATTTCTACAATACATATAATCATTCTTATCTATTTAATACGATGACAACAGCTCTCCATACCTGCAGTCCACCACAAGGACCACCCTCTCTAATCCCTGAAAAATGAAATCATCCTCAGTGACGAAGAGAGGGGGCTAAGCGTCCCCCATGGTCTCAGAGCATTGACTCTTCTAAGAGTCCTAAGAGTCCTGCTCACACTGATGGGGTGCAGCTGTGGGACCCTATTTTCAGTGATGATGTCCTCCACCCAACTCTCAAAAAGCTGAAAGGGTCTTCAGTAGAGATGGATAGTCGAGCTGGGCTATCAGACGGTCACCTCTGTAGCTGTAGTGTCATTTTTCCTATGGTCCAATGTGTAAATTAAACAAAAAAGTGCACGTTTGTTATGATGTCCAAGATGGGGACCAGGATGTGGACATAATAAAAAATTAGGGAACATGATAGGAGACATTTTTACAATACATATAATCATTCTTATCTATCTAATACGATGATAACAGCTCTCCATATCTGCAGTCCACCACAAGGACCACCCTCTCTAATCCCTGAAAAATGAAATCATCCTCAGTGATGAAGAGAGGGGGCTAAGTGCCCCCAATGGTCTCAGAGCATTGACTCTTCTAAGAGTCCTAAGAGTCCTGCTCACACTGATGGGGTGCAGCTGTGGGACCCTATTTTCAGAGATGATGTCCTCCACCCAACTCTCAAAAAGCTGAAAGGGTCTTCAGTAGAGATGGATAGTCGAGCTGGGCTATCAGACGGTCACCTCTGTAGCTGTAGTGTCATTTTTCCTATTGTCCAATGTGTAAATTAAACAAAAAAGTGCACGTTTGTTATGATGTCCAAGATGGGGACCAGGATGTGGACATAATAAAAAATTAGGGAACATGATAGGAGACATTTCTACAATACATATAATCATTCTTATCTATCTAATACGATGACAACAGCTCTCCATACCTGCAGTCCACCACAAGGACCAGCCTCTCTAATCCCTGAAAAATGAAATCATCCTCAGTGACGAAGAGAGGGGGCCAAGCGCCCCCCATGGTACCAGAGCATTGACTCTTCTAAGAGTCCTAAGAGTCCTGCTCACACTGATGGGGTGAAGCTGTGGGACCCTATTTTCAGAGATGATGTCCTCCACCCAACTCTCAAAAAGCTGAAAGGGTCTTCAGTAGAGATGTATAGTCGAGCTGGGCTATCAGACGGTCACCTCTGTAGCTGTAGTGTCATTTTTCCTATGGTCCAATGTGTAAATTAAACAAAAAAGTGCACGTTTGTTATGATGTCCAAGATGGGGACCAGGATGTGGACATAATAAGAAATTAGGGAACATGATAGGAGACATTTCTACAATACATATAATCATTCTTATCTATCTAATACGATGACAACAGCTCTCCATACCTGCAGTCCACCACAAGGACCACCCTCTCTAATCCCTGAAAAATGAAATCATCCTCAGGGACGAAGAGAGGGGGCTAAGCGCCCCCCATGGTTTTAGAGCATTGACTCTTCTAAGAGTCCTAAGAGTCCTGCTTACACTGATGGGGTGCAGCTGTGGGACCCTATTTTCAGAGATGATGTCCTCCACCCAACTCTCAAAAAGCTGAAAGGGTCTTCAGTAGAGATGGATAGTCGAGTTGGGCTATCAGACGGTCACCTCTGTAGCTATAGTGTCATTTTTCCTATGGTCCAATGTGTAAATTAAACAAAAAAGTGCACGTTTGTTATGATGTCCAAGATGGGGACCAGGATGTGGTCATAATAAAAAATTAGGGAACATGATAGGAGACATTTCTACAATACATATAATCATTCTTTTCTATCTAATACGATCACAACAGCTCTCCATACCTGCAGTCCACCACAAGGACCACTCTCTCTAATCCCTGAAAAATGAAATCATCCTCAGTGACGAAGAGAGGGGGCTAAGCGCCCCCCATGGTCTCAGAGCATTGACTCTTCTAAGAGTCCTAAGATTCCTGCTCACACTGATGGGGTGCAGCTGTGGGACCCTATTTTCAGAGATGATGTCCTCCACCCAACTCTCAAAAAGCTGAAAGGGTCTTCAGTAGAGATGGATAGTCGAGCTGGGCTATCAGACGGTCACCTCTGTAGCTGTAGTGTCATTTTTCCTAAGGTCCAATGTGTAAATTAAACAAAAAAGTGCACGTTTGTTATGATGTCCAAGATGGGGACCAGGATGTGGACATAATAAAAAAATAGGGAACATGATAGGAGACATTTCTACAATACATATAATCATTCTTATCTATCTAATACGATGACAACAGCTCTCCATACCTGCAGTCCACCACAAGGACCACCCTCTCTATTCCCTGAAAAGTGAAATCATCCTCAGTGACGAAGAGAGGGGGCTAAGCGCCCCCCATGGTCTCAGAGCATTGACTCTTCTAAGAGTCCTAAGAGTCCTGCTCACACTGATGGGGTGCAGCTGTGGGACCCTATTTTCAGAGATGATGTTCTCCACCCAACTCTCAAATAGCTGAAAGGGTCTTCAGTAGAGATGGATAGTCGAGCTGGGCTATCAGACGGTCACCTCTGTAGCTGTAGTGTCATTTTTCCTATGGTCCAATGTGTAAATTAAACAAAAAAGTGCACGTTTGTTATGATGTCCAAGATGGGGACCAGGATGTGGACATAATAAAAAATTAGGGAACATGATAGGAGACATTTCTACAATACATATAATCATTCTTATCTATTTAATACGATGACAACAGCTCTCCATACCTGCAGTCCACCACAAGGACCACCCTCTCTAATCCCTGAAAAATGAAATCATCCTCAGTGACGAAGAGAGGGGGCTAAGCGCCCCCCATGGTCTCAGAGCATTGACTCTTCTAAGAGTCCTAAGAGTCCTGCTCACACTGATGGGGTGCAGCTGTGGGACCCTATTTTCAGAGATGATGTCCTCCACCCAACTCTCAAAAAGCTGAAAGGGTCTTCAGTAGAGATGGATAGTCGAGCTGGGCTATCAGACGGTCACCTCTGTAGCTGTAGTGTCATTTTTCCTATGGTCCAATGTGTAAATTAAACAAAAAAGTGCACGTTTGTTATGATGTCCAAGATGGGGACCAGGATGTGGACATAATAAAAAATTAGGGAACATGATAGGAGACATTTCTACAATACATATAATCATTCTTATCTATCTAATACGATGACAACAGCTCTCCATACCGTATTTCATGGTCAATCCAGGTTTGTCAGTGATGGCACTGACATAATGTATGGCGTCTTTTTCGGGCGTTATCCTTTGCCTTTTCATTGTGAAAATCCAGTTGCCTATATCAAAGCAAATTCTACTACTTGTAAAGTATGCAGAAAATGAAATGTAGAACATATAACATCAACTGCTTAGGAACGCATCATAGGTTAGTACTTAAAAGGATATTGTCATGTTCTAGTCATAATGCAAGCTGGACATTTTTCATGTTACCCTGTAATCGCCGGCCTGTTCTAATGCTCACAAGCAAAGATATATGCTCAGCTGCTAAGGCTTCCCTCTGCCTTCTGAATGAAAATTGAATATGTCTGGCTCACTGTGTATATAGCAGGTGCTCAGAAAAAATAAGAGTCAATTCAAAAGAAATAGCTCTGGTACACTATAGTGATTAATAACGTAAGAAAAGAATTCTTGGAATGCTGAAAATTCTTTATTTGTGCAAAAGGATAATTCATCCAACGTTTCGACCTTGTTTTTAGGTCTTTATCAAGGATAAAGTTATCTAAGATCATAAAGGGTTACAAAACCATATAAACACGTAATTAGTACATAGTACAACATAACAGTACAATATATTGCTACTAGAGAGTACAATGGGTCAAATGACCATGAGGCACATACAAAAAATTTTTCCAAAGCCATAGTGAAAACATTTGTACTGAGGAAAGAAAATTTCCACATGACCTATCTGGAGAAACATTCTGGATCAAACAACCAAAAATAGTCAAGCAGGTAAATACACACCTATATTTCATAACAGGATGATATGTGTTCAATTGTATAGCGTCATTGCCATTAAGGTACAAATGGAAAACTTGCAATCCTATATAGTGAAGGAAATGAACACATATCATATCAAAGAACACAGGAACATGGGTGTGAGAAAAACCTCAATGTTTATACTTTGTTCTTTATAATGGTGTGAACATGTATATGTCTCAGTACCTTATGCACTTGAGAATTCTAGTGAGTAGATGATGAAAGCCTATTCCAGAACTGGAATCGGTAAATAATTGTAGGTGGAATCTAAATGAAAAGATGGTACAAGTGTTATCATGACACGTGGGCTATAACACAATGGACCGTGTGACAAAGAAGAAAGGAGAGAAAGAAGAGGAAGAAAATGGAACTACCTGTAACATTACGTGATAGTCACTGGTAAGTCTCACTTGACAATTCAGGTGAAAAAGGATTCCTTTATTACAGGGTTCTCAGTCGCCTCAGGATCATGAAATACTAGGGTAAATGATATGAGAATGGGTAAGAAGCACCACTAAAGGAAATATGAAATGCAGGACATATATCTATAAACCCCTGAACTACATGATAGAAATAAAAAGAAGAAAAAAGAAAAAAAAGAAGAAAGAAGAACACATAGAATGCGGAAAGAGAATGGGTACAACTACCTGAGTTACTGCAGGGAGGCCCCTGGTTGGTATTGTGAGGGTTAGTGGAATTCCTTCACTGAAGGGTTCTCAGTTGCCTCAGGTTCGTGAAAAATGCTATAGACAAATAATGCCCGGAGAAAAGGGGTTCATATACAGCGAATAATGGTAATACAAGGTACATGTGTCACATGTAATAGTATATATATATATATTGTACTAAGCTCTACACCAGAAATAGAAAGTAGTCCCTCTGCCTTCTGTCTAGGTGCCCTGAGTTATGTCCTGTAAACTGTCACAGCGACCCAGACACACATGTGTAGTAGGGGAATATCCCTGCTGAGATGCCAGTGCTAGAGCACTCGTTTGCTGTGGAGTTGAACGCTATGTGAGCAGTTCTTACCTTCAATGAGCAGAAGTCTCTTTTTTCAGATTTCAATATCTCTGTGGGTATCTGGCAGAAATATGGAATACTCTTTACTGCTAAGACCCTGTACACCACTCCCACTAAAGGGGGCTTTACACGCTGCGACATCGCTAATGCGGAGTCGTTGGGGTCACGGAATTTGTGACGCACATCCGGCCGCATTAGCGATGTTGCTGCGTGTGACACCGATGAGCGATTTTGCATCGTTGCAAAAACGTGCAAAATCGCTCATCGGTGACATGGGTCTCCATTCTCGATTATCGTTACTGCAGCAGTAACGATGTAGTTCGTCGCTCCTGCGGCAGCACACATCACTCCGTGTGACACCGCAGAAACGAGGAACCTCTCCTTACCTGCCTCCCAGCCGCTATGAGGAAGGAAGGAGGTGGGCGGGATGTTCCGGCCACTCATCTCCGCCCCTCCGCTGCTATTGGGCGGTCGCTCAGTGACGTCGCTGTGACGCCGCACGGACCGCCCCCTTAGAAAGGAGGCGGTTCGCCGGTCACAGCGACGTCGCCGGGCAGGTAAGTATGTGTGACGGGTCTGGTCGGTGTTGTGCGGCATGGGCAGCGATTTACCCGTGTCGCGCAACAGATGGGGACGGGTACCCACACTAGCGATATCGGGACCGATATCGCAGTGTGTAAAGTAGCCTTTAGTCACATGACCAAGACTGTATCTGTGTCCCTACAACACACTTGAGACAAATGTGTGTGTGAGCCTGCATTGTGGGGTATATATAATATATTATAGAGCTGGGAAGGATCATTCTAAGCAGTGAGCTGTTCCAGTATTTGTAGGAAAATACCCAGTAGAAGCATCAAACACAGCACCAATACCTCCCATCAGTATCCCACCACAGTGCCATGTAACCCATGCCCTACACTCCCATCTACACCAATACTATACAGGCACAAACTAGTATATCTGACTAAAAGCCCCCAAAATATGAAGAACGGCCTATAGTTGAGTGTGGATATAAAATCTATGTGAGCAGAGCTAGAATAGAAATCACTGATCGCATTGAAGTCATTCTGACCATAAATCACCATGATATCAAGGTGAGGAGTTGTGTGTTACTGCTGGGAGGAAAGGGTTAACAGTGGAATATTAAGGTGCATTTCTGTGTGCAGTGTTACTAGTCAATGTAACAATTCAGTATGAGCTGCTCTTGGTGCCGGGGGAGGGAGATGCTCTCCTGAGCAAGATAGATGGGGAATGAACATAATATCTATATATTGTAAGGCAGGGGGTCTCAAACTCGGCTGGGTGTATGGGCCGCACAGAGGAAAAAAATAATTTGGGGGGCTGCATTCTTTGCAAGACAAAGTGACATTTTTATTGGTACCATATATGTATATATTTTTTTCACACACCTTTGGATGACTGATTTTCAACATTTTTCACTTGTTTATTATAACAAATGTGCACATTCTTTGGTTAAATCTAAAAAAAATAAATGTGATGTTAAAAAAAAGTCATGCCTTATTTTGTTTTTTTTTACATTTTATCCCTTTCTTTTAACTAATAGTGTTACAATTATGACGCTAGCGTTTTGTGAAGGGAATGCTTTGCCTACTTTCGTGACTATGGCCTTCCGGAACTGCTGCATTTTGGCTGACCTCTCCGCCTCGGGAATAAGAGACATAAAGTTCTCCTTGTAGCGTGGGTCTAACAGTGTTACCAACCAGTAATGATTGTCGGCCAAGATGTTCTTAACGCGAGGGTCACGAGACAGGCAGCTTACCATAAAGTCATCCATGTGCGCCAGACTCTTAACAGCCATCACTTCAGTATCCAGACCAACACGATGACTGAACATGCTGTCCTCCTCCTTCTCCTCCTCCTCCTCATCTACCCTGTCCTCTGGCCAGCCACGCTGAACTGAGCATATGACTGGTATGCATGTCATATCCTCAATTTGGCCGGAGAGTTGCTCCATGTCTTCATCTTCCTCCTCGTCATAGTCCTCCACTGCACGTTGTGATGAGACGAGGCTGGGCTATGTGTTATCACCCACACCCACTACTGTTTCTTGCTCCAACTCATCGTGTTCCGCCTGCAATACATCATGTTTGGTTTTGAGCAGAGACCGTTTTAGAAGGCAGAGAAGCGGTATGGTGACGCTAATAATGGCGTCATCGCCGCTCACCATCTTGGTGGAGTCCTCAAAGTTTTGGAGGATGGTACATAGGTCGGACATCCATCTCCACTCCTCAGGTGTTATGTGTGGAGTTTGACCCATTTCCCGACGGCTTAGGTGATGCAGGTACTCAACAACTGCCCTCTTCTGCTCACATATCCTGATCAACATGTGCAGAGTTGAATTCCAACGCGTGGGGACATCACACACCAGTCTGTGAGCCGGAAGATGCAAACGACGCTGAAAGCCGGCAAGGCCAGCTGAAGCAGTAGGTGACTTTCGAAAATGTGCAGACAGGCGGCGAACTTTTACCAGCAGATCAGACAGCTCTGGGTATGACTTTAGAAACCGCTGAACCACGAGGTTGAGCACATGGGCCATGCATGGAACATGTGTCAGCTGGCCTCGCCTCAAAGCCGCCACTAGTTTCCGGCCATTGTCACACACAATCTTTCCTGGCTTTAGGTTCAGAGGTGTGAGCCAGTGATCTGCATGCTGTTTTAGAGCTGTCCACACCTCTTCTGCATTGTGGGATTTGTCACTTATGCAGATTAGCTGCAGCACAGACTGTTGCCGCTTCGCCGAGGCAGTGCTGCAGTGCTTCCAGCTTGGGACTGGTGTGGAGGGTAAAGTGGATGAGGATGCGCAGGAGGAGGAGGAGGCTGAAGAGCATGACATTCCGGAGCTGTAGAGTGTGGGTGAAACCCTGACTGAGGTAGGGCCTGCAAACCTTGGTGTGGGAAGGACTTGTTCCGTTCCTCGCTCAAACTGGGTCCCAGCTGGGCTGGGCTGGGTAGGGCGTTGTGGGGGGTTTGTCTATCTCCGTTTGAGGTGAGTTTGTTTAAGTTAGCCTTTTCTTTGGCATTTTTTGGAGCCCTGCGGGTTGGGGAGTTGGTATCGCCCAGTAAGGCGTTCCCCGGGGGCTTGGATTGGGGTGACATTGTCAGTGGAAAACGGAGTTGAATTTTGGATTAGGAAATCGAAAACTGATCAGAGAGGTGTGGGTAGACTAGTCCGTTTGGGGATGGTTGTGGCATCTGATATGTGCCCGTTCAAGTGTCTCGGGAATTTTCAACAGATCCGTCCGAAGGTGGATGGCCCCTTATTATGTCACGAGGATGGGTCCTTTTTATCGAGATACCAATTTGTGAGTGTTTTTAGGGCATGTTTGAAGTCGTTGGGGTTAGATCCGAAGTCTTTCGGATTGGGGCAGCGACGGAGGCCTCTATATGCGGCCTACCGGAGGAGACAGTTAAGCAGATTGGTAGGTGGAAGTCGCAGCGCTTTAAGTCGTATGTACGTCCCCAGGTGGTTGTTGGCAATTGAGGGGAAAAGGGGGGGGTATTAGGGTAGCAATGGGGGGGGGAGAGTGTGTGTTTTTTGTCAATTTGGTTTGGTGAGGCAATAAAATGGTGTCGTCTGTACATTTTGTATTGCAGAAGCACCCCCCCTTCCTTCCCTGGTCTGGATCCTTGGCCACTCTTATATGTATTGGGGAGCCCGACGAGCGGACGCGAGATGGAACGGGAGACAGCTAGGTTTTGAGAAGGACCTGGCTCTCGTGCGATGGCTCGGTGTTCGGGGGTTAGGGTGGAACAGGGTGTTGCAGGAGGTGCATAGATACGCCCGGTTGGACAGACCTCCTGACATGTTAGTGTTGCATGCCGGGGGGAATGATTTGGGTGGGCGTCCTTTTCGAATCTTGATAAAGGACATCAAACGTTTTTTGGAGAGTAACTGTAAAGCGCGGGGTTAAATATTCCTGTTAAAACATAGTCTACGACGTTCCCTGAGTCACATGAGGTGTCTGCAAAATTTTGTGTTTGTAAATATGACGGTGCGGATTCCTTTAGCAGACATACACACATACATATGTGACGCCCTGACACTGCAGGTAGTCACACATAGGCCCCCGCATAACAACTTCCCTCACCTAAGTCACACAAAGCCAACCAGAAAACCCTAGTCACCTCCCCCAGGGAAAGACAGGCACACCAGTGGGCAGGACCAGACGGAAGGAAACGCCCACCTAGGGGTCTGGAGACCCCGGGGCAGGAAAAAGGAGTCAGTTGTTTTTAAGGAGAGTTGTGGAGTGAGGAGTAAGGAGTGGAGTCCAGGCCTCTGCTTTAGACCTGAGGCTGAACTGACAGGTTAGTTAACCCCGCTTAACTAACTTAAGATAACAAATGGGCTGCAATGCTGAGAACCTGCTTACCTACGTAACTGATGAGGGAGGATGTCGCAAATCCATGGGAAGATGTTCAAGCTCTCCTGCAGTTCTTGGTGGTCCGTACAGTCCGACCACTTCGAATTCTGAAAGGCACTCTTACCCTTTCTACCCTGGAACGAAGCTTAGGCAAATAAACATGCTTGACCCTGGAATTGTTGACTCCGGTTTTCCTTTCATACCCCACACCTCCATTCCCATTTCTTATTTAAAAGTAATTACACAGACACAAATTTATCTTTGGATAATTTTGGCCATAGGAGCCATTTTATTAACAAGAATACATAACCAATAAAATTTGCAATGTGGTAAGGTCCTTGAAGCTACCAAAACCCTGGTGATTCCCATAACCGAGCAATAAAAAACCTCAACTTGCTCCCAGCCGTTACCCACACTGGCTCAGGAGCACCAAATGGTAAGGGTTAATCCTCCGTCAACCCCAACCACACCCCCAGGGGCCCCGACATACCCCGTCGGGGTTCCCCCCCAAAATCACCAGGGGACCATCAATTCTGCCAATGAGGGGATCCATACCCGGATGAATCCCCGAACCAATTTTAAACCAACTTCAAGGACCCACCAATAAACAACACCACAACGAAGGCACCTTGAAACCCTTCAAGTGCCTGAGACCCCCCGCAACCAAAGGGCCCTCTCAATACCTCCCTGCAAGCCAAGAGCCCATAAGTCAGTTCCCACCGCATTAAGGTGTACCCCGTCAGCCAACCAAAATTCCTCTTCCGTCCTTTCCAACTCAACATGCCGTATTGCTATACCCCCGTTCCGACTAACAAACTTCGAGATCGCCCTATTAACCTTCGCCCGCGCCTTGTTCAACCTGTCAACTGACCGCGCTTTCTGCCAACTCTTTCTCGCTACTATCTCCGACCAGACTATCGTTAGACCTGGAAACGACACCCATAACCGTAACAAATCATGTTTGATGTCCTTTATCAAGATTCGAAAAGGACGCCCACCCAAATCATTCCCCCCGGCATGCAACACTAACATGTCAGGAGGTCTGTCCAACCGGGCGTATCTATGCACCTCCTGCAACACCCTGTTCCACCCTAACCCCCGAACACCGAGCCATCGCACGAGAGCCAGGTCCTTCTCAAAACCTAGCTGTCTCCCGTTCCATCTCGCGTCCGCTCGTCGGGCTCCCCAATACACATAAGAGTGGCCAAGGATCCAGACCAGGGAAGGAAGAGGGGGTGCTTCTGCAATACAAAATGTACAGACGACACCATTTCATTGCCTCACCAAACCAAATTGACAAAAAACACACACTCTCACCCCCCCCCATTGCTACCCTAATACCCCCCCCCTTTTCCCCTCAATTGCCAACAACCACCTGGGGACGTACATACGACTTAAAGCGCTGCGACTTCCACCTACCAATCTGCTTAACTGTCTCCTCCGGTAGGCCGCATATAGAGGCCTCCGTCGCTGCCCCAATCCGAAAGACTTCGGATCTAACCCCAACGACTTCAAACATGCCCTAAAAACACTCACAAATTGGTATCTCGATAAAAAGGACCCATCCTCGTGACATAATAAGGGGCCATCCACCTTCGGACGGATCTGTTGAAAATTCCCGAGACACTTGAACGGGCACATATCAGATGCCACAACCATCCCCAAACGGACTAGTCTACCCACACCTCTCTGATCAGTTTTCGATTTCCTAATCCAAAATTCAACTCCGTTTTCCACTGACATAATGTCACCCCAATCCAAGCCCCCGGGGAACGCCTTACTGGGCGATACCAACTCCCCAACCCGCAGGGCTCCAAAAAACGCCAAAGAAAAGGCTAACTTAAACAAACTCACCTCAAACGGAGATAGACAAACCCCCCACAACGCCCTACCCAGCCGGGTAGGGACCCAGCCCAGCCCAGCTGGGACCCAGTTTGAGCGAGGAACGGAACAAGTCCTTCCCACACCAAGGTTTGCAGGCCCTACCTCAGTCAGGGTTTCACCCACACTCTACAGCTCCGGAATGTCATGCTCTTCAGCCTCCTCCTCCTCCTGCGCATCCTCATCCACTTTACCCTCCACACCAGTCCCAAGCTGGAAGCACTGCAGCACTGCCTCGGCGAAGCGGCAACAGACTGTGCTGCAGCTAATCTGCATAGGTGACAAACCCCACAATGCAGAAGAGGTGTGGACAGCTCTAAAACAGCATGCAGATCACTGGCTCACACCTCTGAACCTAAAGCCAAGAAAGGTTGTGTGTGACAATGGCCGGAACCTGGTGGCGGCTTTGAGGCGAGGCCAGCTGACACATGTTCCATGCATGGCCCATGTGCTCAACCTCGTGGTTCAGCGGTTTCTAAAGTCATACCCAGAGCTGTCTGATCTGCTGGTAAAAGTTCGCTGCCTGTCTGCACATTTTCGAAAGTCACCTACTGCTTCAGCCGGCCTTGCCGGCTTTCAGCGTCGTTTGCATCTTCCGGCTCACAGACTGGTGTGTGATGTCCCCACGCGTTGGAATTCAACTCTGCACATGTTGATCAGGATATGTGAGCAGAAGAGGGCAGTTGTTGAGTACCTGCATCACCTAAGCCGTCGGGAAATGGGTCAAACTCCACACATAACACCTGAGGAGTGGAGATGGATGTCCGACCTATGTACCATCCTCCAAAACTTTGAGGACTCCACCAAGATGGTGAGCGGCGATGACGCCATTATTAGCGTCACCATACCGCTTCTCTGCCTTCTAAAACGGTCTCTGCTCAAAACCAAACATGATGCATTGCAGGCGGAACACGATGAGTTGGAGCAAGAAACAGTAGTGGGTGTGGGTGATAACACACAGCCCAGCCTCGTCTCATCACAACGTGCAGTGGAGGACTATGACGAGGAGGAGGATGAAGACATGGAGCAACTCTCCGGCCAAATTGAGGATATGACATGCATACCAGTCATATGCTCAGTTCAGCGTGGCTGGCCAGAGGACAGGGTAGATGATGAGGAGGAGGAGGAGGAGGAGGAGAAGGAGGAGGACAGCATGTTCAGTCATCGTGTTGGTCTGGATACTGAAGTGATGGCTGTTAAGAGTCTGGCGCACATGGATGACTTTATGGTAAGCTGCCTGTCTCGTGACCCTCGCGTTAAGAACATCTTGGCCGACAATCATTACTGGTTGGTAACACTGTTAGACCCACGCTACAAGGAGAACTTTATGTCTCTTATTCCCGAGGCGGAGAGGTCAGCCAAAATGCAGCAGTTCCGGAAGGCCATAGTCACGGAAGTAGGCAAAGCATTCCCTTCACAAAACGCTAGCGTCATAATTGTAACACTATTAGTTAAAAGAAAGGGATAAAATGTAAAAAAAAACAAAATAAGGCATGACTTTTTTTTAACATCAAATTTTTTTTTTTAGATTTAACCAAAGAATGTGCACATTTGTTATAATAAACAAGTGAAAAATGTTGAAAATCAGTCATCCAAAGGTGTGTGAAAAAAATATATATATATGGTACCAATAAAAATGTCACTTTGTCCTGCAAAGAATGCAGCCCCCCAAATTATTTTTTTCCTCTGTGCGGCCCATACACCCAGCCGAGTTTGAGACCCCCTGCCTTACACTATATAGATATCATGTTCATTCCCCATCTATCTTGCTCAGGAGAGCATCTCCCTCCCCCAGCACCAAGAGCAGCTCATATTGAATTGTTACATTGACTAGTAACACTGCACACAGAAATGCACCTTAATATTCCACTGTTAACCCTTTCCTCCCAGCAGTAACACACAACTCCTCACCTTGATATCATGGTGATTTATGGTCAGAATGACTTCAATGCGATCAGTGATTTCTATTCTAGCTCTGCTCACATAGATTTTATATCCACACTCAACTATAGGCCGTTCTTCATATTTTGGGGGCTTTTAGTCAGATATACTAGTTTGTGCCTGTATAGTATTGGTGTAGATGGGAGTGTAGGGCATGGGTTACATGGCACTGTGGTGGGATACTGATGGGAGGTATTGGTGCTGTGTTTGATGCTTCTACTGGGTATTTTCCTACAAATACTGGAACAGCTAACTGCTTAGAATGATCCTTCCCAGCTCTATAATATATTATATATACCCCACAATGCAGGCTCACACACACATTTGTCTCAAGTGTGTTGTAGGGACACAGATACAGTCTTGGTCATGTGACTAAAGGCTACTTTACACACTGCGATATCGGTCCCGATATCGCTAGTGTGGGTACCCGCCCCATCTGTTGCGCGACACGGGCAAATCGCTGCCCATGCCGCACAACACCGACCAGACCCGTCACACATACTTACCTGACCGGCGACGTCGCTGTGACCGGCGAACCGCCTCCTTTCTAAGGGGGCGGTCCGTGCGGCGTCACAGCGACGTCACTGAGCGACCGCCCAATAGCAGCGGAGGGGCGGAGATGAGTGGCCGGAACATCCCGCCCACCTCCTTCCTTCCTCATAGCGGCTGGGAGGCAGGTAAGGAGAGGTTCCTCGTTTCTGCGGTGTCACACGGAGTGATGTGTGCTGCCGCAGGAGCGACGAACTACATCGTTACTGCTGCAGTAACGATAATCGAGAATGGAGACCCATGTCACCGATGAGCGATTTTGCACGTTTTTGCAACGATGCAAAATCGCTCATCGGTGTCACACGCAGCAACATCGCTAATGCGGCCGGATGTGCGTCACAAATTCCGTGACCCCAACGACTCCGCATTAGCGATGTCGCAGCGTGTAAAGCCCCCTTTAGTGGGAGTGGTGTACAGGGTCTTAGCAGTAAAGAGTATTCCATATTTCTGCCAGATACCCACAGAGATATTGAAATCTGAAAAAAGAGACTTCTGCTCATTGAAGGTAAGAACTGCTCACATAGCGTTCAACTCCACAGCAAACGAGTGCTCTAGCACTGGCATCTCAGCAGGGATATTCCCCTACTACACATGTGTGTCTGGGTCGCTGTGACAGTTTACAGGACATAACTCAAGGCACCTAGATAGAAGGCAGAGGTACTGGGATTGGTTGGTTTTTGGTGACGGAGGTGCAGGGGCTGGTGCCCATGTGCAGTGCTGGCTAAGGTATATTGATGATATTTTGATTTTTTGGCAGGGCACTGTGGAGCAGCTCGAGACATTTATGGAGGAACTTAATAACAACACCTTTAACATCAGATTGACACATAAGCATAGCAGCAGTTGCGTTGACTTCCTGGATATTAAAATTTCATTCGGTTCTGAGCGAATTGTTCAGACCGACGTCCATAGGAAGGAAACATCAGTCAACGCACTGCTGCATGCTTCTTCTGCTCATACCCCCTCCACCATCCGGGCCGTACCGACTGGCCAGTTCCTCAGGATGAAGCAAATTTGTTCGTCAGACACTGCTTTTGAACAACAGTCTGCCGACCTCCAGCGCCATAGGGGTGGCAAAGGCGGTCTTCCCCCGGTCTGCCTCAGCAACGGACACTAGCCAATAGTGACTAGTGAGATCAAGGGTAGAAAAATAATTTGCAGTTCTCAATGCAGCTAGCGATTCCTCAATACGGGGGAGTGATGCCGTCCTTCTTCTTTAACAGGACCAACGGAGCTGCCCAAAGGCTACAACTGTCACGGATAACCCCAGCCGCCTTCATGTTGCTCAACATGTCCTTGGTACACTGGTAATGTGAAGGTGGTATTGGCTTATAGCTCTCTTTGATGGGTGGGTGTGCACCTGTGGGGATGTAGTGTTGGACCCCTTTTATTCCCCCAAAATCTAGCGGATGTTTGCTGAAGACTTGCTCGCTCGTATTCTTGCACTACCCTGTGGACCCGCTTCTTGTGATGTGAAGGTGTGGAGTCAGTGCCTACGTGTAATTCCTTACACCACTCCTCTGGCTGACTTGGTGAGCAGTCACTGACTGGGTGGGGTGCAGTAATAGTGGATGCTGCTACTTGGATAGCATGTGTATCTACTGTGAACAGCTTATCAATGGTGGCAAGTCGGGGCAGCTTAACCTCCTGCTCTCCGCAGTTTAACACTCTCACGGGCACTCTTCCCTTCCGCACTAATGAATAAAACTATGATGTAAATATCATATAGATACCCCACAATTGTAAATAAAGGTAGGTTATGGGAAAAGGGGGAACAGGGAAAGAGGAAAATAGTGTAATAAAGTATACCTTCTGGGGGTGAGAGGAAATGGCAGCACAGCCAGTGGAGGTGAAGCAAAAGGAAGCCTGCAACTAAAGAGTTGAGAGCGTTATCACATGGTGACTGAGCCTGATTGTAAAGGGAGCATAGAGTGGAGCATACTCTGGGCACGTTAGAACCCAAGTTCTTAAACCATGAATATGGACCCCTTTTATTCTCCCAAAGTCTAGCGGATGTTTGCTGAAGACTTGCTCGTATTCTTGCACTACCCTGTGGACCCGCTTCTTGTGATGTGAAGGTGTGGAGTCAGTGCCTACGTGTAATTCCTTACACCACTCCTCTGGTTGACTTGGTGAGCTGTCACTGAATGGGTGTGGTGAAGTAACGGTGGATGCTGTGGCTTGGATATCATATTAAATATAGGGACCCCCATACAGTAGTATGAGAAATTTTTTTGTATTCAATGATCGGTATTACCTTCAGGGGCGCGGCACGTGGACGTGCGTTCCATTAGCCTCACTGCATTCCACTCCCATACAGGAAGTGGGCGCAGCTATTACTACGGTCGCACATAAAAGAACCCACAGCCACCACTGCACACAGCTGACTCCACCACTGGAAACCCACTTCTACACCAACGCAGGTAAGACAGGATCGGCACCTCTATGCTCCCGTTACAATCAGGCTCAGTCACCATGTGATAATGCTCTCAACAATTTAGTTGCAGGCTTCCCCTTGCTTCACCTCCACTGGCTGTGCTGCCATTTCCTCTCCCCCCTGGAAGGTATACTTTATTACACTATTTTCCTGTTTCCCTCTTCTCCCTTTTCCCATAACCTACCTTTATCTGCATTTGTGGGGTATCTATATACTATTTATATCACAGTTTTATTCATTAATACGGAAGGGAAGAGTGCGCGTGAGAGTGTTGAACTGCGGAGAGCAAGAGGTTAAGCTGCCCCGATTTGCCACCATTGATAAGCTGTTCACAGTAGATACACATGCTATCCAAGCAGCAGCAGCATCCACCATTACTGCACCCCACCCAGTCAGTGACAGCTCACCAAGTCAGCCAGAGGAGTGGTGTCAGGAATTACACGTAGGCACTGACTACACACCTTCACATCACAAGAAGGGGGTGCAAGTGTGACGCCCTGGACTAGCCAGTTGGTCACAGACATAACACACACACACACCCCCTTTCCCGGATAGTTACACTAGTCAGACACAAAACCGTTGTTGCCTCCCTCCAGGGGCTGATGTCCACACCAGGTGGGGCGGAGCCAGGCGGTTGGCCCCACCCACCAAGGAGTTCACAGGCCTGGAGGTGGGAAAACCAGTTAGTTAGTTGAAGTTCAGTTAAGAGTTGAACCGTGGAGGTAGTGAGTTCAGTGAAGAGCCCAGTTTTGGGTAGGAGTGCAAAACTGCTAGTGTCTGGGTCAGATCCCAGGCACTATGGGGAGATAAGGTATGCACACCAGTGACTATGTAAGGGGAATACATGAAATAGCAGAAACTGCTGTGTGAATACTGACTTGAAAAATCCAATAGCATTAATTCACATAATCCTAGTGACTGCGCACACAACATGGCCAAACGAAAACAAAAGACAGTACCTGGCCATTCAATCAAATGGAAACTCATAGGCAACACAGTCCATTAGACTAGGCAATTACATGCAGCCAAACAAAGTTCATGGGCCTTGCCTCAGAGTCGAACCCACAACCTCTTGGAGAACAAGCAAAGAGCCTACCACTAAACCAACTCAGTGAAGTTGGAAACCGACTCTACATTAATTAACATAATCCTAGTGACTGCGCACACAACATGGCCAAACAAAAGCAAAAGACAGTACCTGGCCTATCAATCCAATGGAAACTCATAGGTAACACAGTACATTGGACTAGGCAATTACATGCAGCCATACAAAGCCCATGGGTCTTGCCCCAGAGTCGAACCCACAACCTCTCGTAGCCAAGGCAAAGAGCCTACCAATACACCAACACAGAGAAGTGGAAAACCATTTCTACATTAATTCACATAATCCTAGTGACTGCGCACACAACATGGCCAAACAAAAGCAAAAGACAGTACCTGGCCTATCAATCCAATGGAAACTCATAGGCAACACAGTCCATTGGACTAGACAATTACATGGAGACATACAAAGTCCATGGGCCTTGCCTCAGAGTCAAACCCACAACTTCTCGCAGCCAAGCAAGGAGCCTACCACTACACTAACACAGAGAAGTGGGAAACTGATTCTACATTAATTCACATAATCCTACCGACTGCGCACACAACATGGCCAAACAAAAGACAATACCTGGCCTATTCATTCAATGAAAACTCATAGGCAACACAGTCCATTGGACTAAGCAATTACATTCAACCATACAAAGTCCATGGGCTTTGCCTCAAAGTCAAACCCACAACTTCTTGTAACCCAAGGAAAGAGCCTACCACTACACCAACACAGAGAAGAGAATGACTCTACATTAATTCACATAATCCTAGTGACTGCGCACACAACATGACCAAACGAAAACAAAAGACAGTCCCTGGCCTATCAATCCAATGGAAACTCATAGACAACATAGTCCATTGGACTACGCAATTACATGCAGCCATACAAAGTCCATGGGCCTTGCCTCAGAGTCATACCCACAATCTCTGGCAGAACAAGCAAAGAGCCTACAACTTCAACAACACAAAGAAGTAGGAAGCTGCGTCTACATTAATTCACATAATCCTAGTGACTGCGCACACAACATGGCCAAACAAAAGCAAAAGACAGTACCTGGCCTATCAATCCAATGGGAACTCATAGGCAACACAGTTAATTGAACTAGGCAATTACATGCAGCCATACAAACTCCATGGGCCTTGCCTCAGAGTCAAACCCACAACCTCTTGCAGCTAAGCAAAGAGCCTTCCACTACAGCAACACAGAGAACTGGGAAACTGATTCTACATTAATTCACATAATCCTACCGACTGCGCACACAACATAACCGAACAAAAGATAATACCTGGCCAATCAATCCAATGGAAACTCATAGGCAACACAGTCCATTGGACTAGGCAATTACACGCAGCCATATAAAGTCCATGGGCTTTGCCTCAGAGTCAAACCCACAATTTCTCGCAGCCCCAGCAAAGAGCCTACCACTACACCAAGACAGAGAAGTTGGAAACTGAGTTTACATTAGTTCACATAATCCTAGTGACTGCGCACACAACATGGCCAAACAAAAGCAAAAGACAGTACCTGGCCTATCAATCCAATGGGAACTCATAGGCAAAACAGTTATATGAAATAGGCAATTACATGCAGCCATACAAACTCCAGGGGCCTTGCCTCAGAGTCGAACCCACAACCTCTTGCAGCTTAAGCAAAGAGACTACCACTACACCAACACAGAGAAGTAGGTGAATGACTCTACATTAATTCACATAATCCTAGTGACTGCGCACACAACATGGCCAAACAAAAGCAAAAGACAGTACCTGGCCTATCAATCCAATAGAAACTCATATGCAAAGCAATCAATTGGACTAGGCAATTACATGCAGCCATACAAAGTCCATGGGCCTTGCCTCAAAGTCGAACTCACAACCTCTCGCAGCTCAAGCCAAGAGCCTACCACTACACCAACACAGAGAAATGTAAACCTGACTCTACATTATTTCACATAATCCTAGTGACTGCGCACACAACATGGCCAAACGAAAACAAAAGACAGTAACTGGCCTATCAATCCAATAGAAACTCATAAGCAACACAGTCCATTGGACTAAGCAATTACATGCAGCCATTCAAAGTCCATGAGCCTTGCATTAGAGTCGAACCCACAACCTCTCGCAGCCCAAGCAAAGAGCCTACCACTACACCAACACAGAGAAGTGGGAAACTGACTCTACATTAATTCCCATAACCCTAGTGACTGCGCACACAACATGGTCAAACAAAAGCAAAAGGCAGTACCTGGCCTATCAATCCAATGGAAACTCATAGGCAACATAGTCCATTGGACTAGGCAATTACATGCAGCCATACAAAGTCCATGGGCCTTGCCTCAGAGTCAAACCCACAACCTCTGGCAGAACAAGCAAAGAGCCTACAACTACAAAAACACAAAGAAGTAGGAAGCTGCGTCTACATTAATTCACATAATCCTAGTGACTGCGCACACAACATGGCCAAACAAAAGCAGAAGACATTACCTAGCCTATGAAGCCAATGGAAACTCATAGGCAACACAGTCAATTGAACTAGGCGATTACATGCAGCCATACAAACTCCATGGGCCTTGCCTCAGAGTCGAACCCACAACCTCTCGCAGCCCAAGCAAAGAGCCTACCACTACACCAACACAGAGAAGTTGGAATCTGAGTTTACATTAGTTCACATAATCCTAGTGACTGCGCACACAACATGGCCAAACAAAAGCAAAAGACAGTACCTGGCCTATCAATCCGATGGGAACTCATAGGCAACACAGTCAATTGAACTAGGCGATTACATGCAGCCATACAAACTCCATGGGCCTTGCCTCAGAGTCGAACTCACAACCTCTCGCAGCCCAAGCAAAGAGCCTACCACTACACCAACACAGACAAGTTGGAAACTGAGTTTACATTAGTTCACATAATCCTAGTGACTGTGCACACAACATGGTGAAACAAATGCAAAAGACATTATCTGGCCTATCAATCCAATGGAAACTCATAGGCAACACAGTCCATTAGACTAGGCAAATACATGCAGCCATACAAAGTTCATGGGCCTTGCCTCAGAGTCGAACCCACAACCTCTTGGAGAACAAGCAAAGAGCCTACCACTAAACCAACACAGAGAAGTTGGAAACTGATTCTACATTAATTCACATAATCCTACCGACTGCGCACACAACATGGCTAAACAAAAGCAAAAGACAGTATCTGGCTTATCAATCCAATGGAAACTCATAGGCAACACAGTCCATTGGACTAGGCAATAACATGCAGCCATACATAGTCCACGGGCCTTGCTTCAAAGTCGAACTCACAACCTCTCGCAGCTCAAGCAAAGAGCCTACCACTACACCAACACAGAGAAATGTGAAACTGACTCTACATTAATTCACATAATCCTAGTGACTGCGCACACAACATGGCCAAACGAAAGCAAAAGTCAATACCTGGCCTATCAATCCAATGGAAACTCATAGGCAACAAAGTCTATTGGACTAGGCAATTACATGCAGCCATACAAAGTCCATGAGCCTTGCATTAGAGTCGAACCCACAACCTCTTGCAGCCCAAGCAAAGAGCCTACCACTACACCAACACAGAGAAGTCTGAAACTGACTCTACATTAATTCACATAATCCTAGTGACTGCGCACACAACATGGCTAAACGAAAGCAAAAGTCAATACCTGGCCTATCAATCCAATGGAAACTCATAGGCAACACAGCCCATTGGACTAGGCAATTACATGCAGCCATAAAAAGTCCATGGGCCATGCCGCAGAGTCAAACCCACAACCTCTCGCAGCCAAGCAAAGCAGCTTCCACTACACCAACACAGAGAAGTGGGAAACGGATTCTACATTAATTCACATAATCCTAGTGACTGCGCACACAACATGGCCGAACAAAAGCAAAAGAAAGCACCTGGCCTATCAATCCAATGGAAACTCATAGGTAACGCAGTCCATTGGACTATGCAATTACATGCAGCCATACAAAGTCCATGGGCCTTGCCTCAGAGTCGAACTCACAACCTCTCGCAGCCCAACAAAAAAGCCTACCACTTCAGCAACACAGAGAAGTGTGAAACTGTCTCTACATTAACTCACATAATCCTAGTGACTGCGCACAAAACATGGCCAAACGAAAACAAAAGACAGTACCTGGCCTATCAATCCATTGGACTAGGCAATTACATGCAGCCATACAAAGTCCATGGGCCTTGCCTCAGAGCCAAACCCACAACCTCTCACAGCCCAAGCAAAGAGCCTACCACTACACCAACACAGAGAAGTGCGAAACTGACTCAACATAAATTCACATAATCCTAGTGACTGCGCACACAACATGGCCAAACAAAAGCTAAAGACAGTCCCTTGCCTATCAATCCAATGGAAACTCATAGACAACATAGTCCATTGGAATAGGCAATTACATGCAGCCTCACAAAGTCCATGGGCCTTGCCTCAGAGTCAAACCCACAACCTCTGGCAGAACAAGCAAAGAGCCTACAACTACACCAACACTTAGAAGTGGGAAGCTGCGTCTACATTAATTCACATAATCCTAGTGAATGCGCACACAACATGGCCAAACAAAAGCAAAAGACATTACCTGGCCTATCAGGCCAATGGAAACTCATAGGCAACACAGTCCATTGAACTAGGCGATTACATGCAGCCATACAAAGTCCATGGGCCATGCCGCAGAGTCAAACCCACAACCTCTCGCAGCCAAGCAAAGCAGCTTCCACTACACCAACACAGAGAAGTGGGAAATGGATTCTACATTAATCCACATAATCCTAGTGACTGCGCACACAACATGGCCAAACAAAAGCAAAAGACAATACCTGGCCTATCAATCCAATGGAAACTCATAGGCAACACAGTCCATTGGACTTGGCAATTACATGCAGCCATACAAAGTCCATGGGCCTTGCCTCAGAGTCAAACCCACAACCTCTGGCAGAACAAGCAAAGAGCCTACAACTACACCAACACAAAGAAGTAGGAAGCTGTGTCTACATTAATTCACATAATCCTAGTGAATGTGCACACAACATGGCCAAACAAAAGCAAAAGACATTACCTGGCCTATCAAGCCAATGGAAACTCATAGGCAACACAGTCCATTGAACTAGACAATTACATGGAGACATACAAAGTCCATGGGCCTTGCCTCAGAGTCAAACCCACAACCTCTCGCAGCCAAGCAAAGAGCCTACCACTACACCAACACAGATAAGTGGGAAACTGATTCTACATTAATTCACATAATCCTACCGACTGCGCACACAACATGGCCAAACAAAAGGCAATACCTGGCCTATCAATCCAATGGAAACTCATAGGCAACACAGTCCATTAGACTAGGCAAATACATGCAGCCATACAAAGTTCATGGGCCTTGCCTCAGAGTCGAACCCACAACTTCTTGGAGAACAAGCAAAGAGCCTACCACTAAACCAACACAGAGAAGTTGGAAACCGACTATACATTAATTCACATAATCCTAGTGACTGCGCACACAACATGGCCAAACAAAAGCAAAAGACAGTACCTGGCCTATCAATCCAATGGAAACTCTTGGTAACACAGTACATTAGACTAGGCAATTAAATGCAGCCATACAAAGCCCATGGGCCTTGCCCCAGAGTCGAACCCACAACCTCTCGTAGCCCAAGCAAAGAGCCTACCAATACACCAACACAGAGAAGTGAAAAACTGATTCTACATTAATTCACATAATCCTAGTGACTGCGCACACAACATGGCCAAACAAAAGCAAAAGACAGTACCTGGCCTATCAATCCAATAGAAACTCATAGGCAAAGCAATCAATTGGACTAGGCAATTACATGCAGCCATACAAAGTCCATGGGCCTTGCCTCAGAGTCGAACCCACAACCTCTTGTAGCCCAAGCAAAGAGCCTACCACTACACCAACACAGAGAAGAGCGAAACTGACTCAACATAAATTCACATAATCCTAGTGACTGCGCACACAATATGGCCAAACAAAAGCAAAAGACAGTCCCTGGCCTATCAATCCAATGGAAACTCATATACAACATAGTCCATTGGACTAGGCAATTACATGCAGCCATACAAAGTCCATGGGCCTTGCCTCAGAGTCAAACCCACAACCTCTGGCAGAACAAGCAAAGAGCTTACAACTACACCAACACAAAAAAGTAGGAAGGTGCGTCTACATTAATTCACATATTCCTAGAGACTGCGCACACAACATGGCCAAACAAAAGCAAAAGACATTACCTGGCCTATCAAGCCAATGGAAGCTCATAGGCAACACAGTCCATTGGACTAAACAATTACATGCAGCCATACAAAGTCCATGGGCTTTGCCTCTGAGTCAAACCCACAATTTCTCGCAGCCCAAGCAAAGAGCCTACCACTACACCAACACAGACAAGATGGAAACTGAGTTTACATTAGTTCACATAATCCTAGTGACTGTGCACACAACATTGCGAAACAAATGCAAAAGACATTATCTGGCCTATCAATCCAATGGAAACTCATAGGCAACACAGTCCATTAGACTAGGCAAATACATGCAGCCATACAAAGTTCATGGGCCTTGCCTCAGAGTCGAACCCACAACCTCTTGGAGAACAAGCAAAGAGCCTACCACTAAACTAACAAAGAGAAGTTGGAAACCGACTCTACATTAATTCACATAATCCTAGTGACTGCGCACACAACATGGCCAAACAAAAGCAAAAGACAGAACCTGGCCTATCAATCCAATGGAAACTCATAGGCAACACAGTCCATTGGACTAGACAATTACATGGCGACATACAAAGTCCATGGGCCTTGCTTCAGAGTCAAAGCCACAACCTCTCGCAGCCAAGCAAAGAGCCTACCACTACACCAATACAGAGAAGTGGGAAACTGATTCTACATTAATTCACATAATCCTACCGACTGCGCACACAACATGGCTAAACAAAAGCAAAAGACAGTACCTGGCTTATCAATCCAATGGAAACTCATAGGCAACACAGTCCATTGGACTAGGCAATAACATGCAGCCATACAAAGTCCATGGGCCTTGCCTCAGAGTCAAACCCACAACCTCTCGCAGCCCAAGCAAAGATCCTACCACTACACCAACACAGAGAAGTTTGAAACTGAGTCTTCATTAACTCACATAATCCTAGTGACTGCGCACACAACATGGCCAAACGAAAGCAAAAGACAGTACCTGGCCTATCAATCCAATGGAAACTCATAAGCAACACAGTCCATTAGACTAGGCAACTACATACAGCCATAATAAGTCCATGGGCCTTGCCCCAGAGTCAAACCCACAACATCTACGCAGCCCAAGCAAAGAGCCTACAACTACAAAAACACAGAGATATGTGAAACTGACTCTACAAATTATTCCCATAATCCTAGTGACTGTGCACACAACATGGCCAAACGAAAGCAAAAGTCGATACCTGGCCTATCAATCCAATGGAAACTCATAGGTAACACAGTCCATTGGACTATGCAATTACATGCAGCCATACAAAGTCCATGGGCCTTGCCTCAGAGTCAAACCCACAACCTCTGGCAGAACAAGCAAAGAGCCTACAACTACAAAAACACAAAGAAGTAGGAAGCTGCGTCTACATTAATTCACATAATCCTAGTGACTGCGCACACAACATGGCCAAACAAAAGCAGAAGACATTACCTAGCCTATGAAGCCAATGGAAACTCATAGGCAACACAGTCAATTGAACTAGGCGATTACATGCAGCCATACAAACTCCATGGGCCTTGCCTCAGAGTCGAACCCACAACCTCTCGCAGCCCAAGCAAAGAGCCTACCACTACACCAACACAGAGAAGTTGGAATCTGAGTTTACATTAGTTCACATAATCCTAGTGACTGCGCACACAACATGGCCAAACAAAAGCAAAAGACAGTACCTGGCCTATCAATCCGATGGGAACTCATAGGCAACACAGTCAATTGAACTAGGCGATTACATGCAGCCATACAAACTCCATGGGCCTTGCCTCAGAGTCAAAACCACTACCTCTCAAAGCCCAAGCAAAGAGCCTACCACTACACCAACACAGAGAAGTGCGAAACTGACTCAACATAAATTCACATAATCCTAGTGACTGCGCACACAACATGGCCAAACAAAAGCAATAGACAGTCCCTGGCCTATCAATCCAATGGAAACTCATAGACAACATAGTCCATTGGACTAGGCAATTACATGCAGCCATACAAAGTCCATGGGCTTTGCCTCAGAGTCAAGCCGCAACTGCTCGCAGCCCAAGCAAAGAGCCTACCACTACACCAACACAGAGAAGTAGGAGAATGATTCTACATTAATTCACATAATCCTAGTGACTGCGCACACAACATGGCCAAACAAAAGCAAAAGACAGTACCTGGCCTATCATTCTAATTGAAACTCATAGGTAACATAGTCCATTGGACTAGGCAATAACATGCAGCCATACAAAGTCCATGGGCCTTGCCTCAGAGTCGAACTCACAACCTCTCGCAGCCCAAGAAAAAAGCCTACCACTACAGCAACACAGAGAAGTGTGAAACTGACTCTACATTAATTCACATAATCCTAGTGACTGCGCACACAACATGGCCAAACAAAAGCAAAAGACAGTACCTCGCCTATCATTCCAATTGAAACTCATAGGTAACATAGTCCATTTGACTAGGCAATAACATGCAGCCATACAAAGTCCATGGGCCTTGCCTCAAAGTTGAACTCACAACCTCTCGCAGCTCTAGCAAAGAGCCTATAACTACACCAACACAGAGAAATGTGAACCTGACTCTACATTAATTCACATAATCCTAGTGACTGCGCACACAACATGGCCAAACAAAGCAAAAGACAGTACCTGGCCCATCAATCCAATGGAAACTCATAGGCAACACAGTCCATTGGACTAGACAATTACATGGAGACATACAAAGTCCATGGGCCTTGCCTCAGAGTCAAACCCACAACCTCTCGCAGCCAAGCAAAGAGCCTACCACTACACCAACACAGAGAAGTGGGAAACTGATTCTACATTAATTCACATAATCCTACCGACTGCGCACACAACATGGCCAAACAAAAGAAAATACCTGGCCTATCAATCCAATGGAAACTCATAGGCAACACAGTCCATTAGACTAGGCAAATACATGCAGCCATACAAAGCCCATGGGCCTTGCCCCAGAGTCGAACCCACAACCTCTTGTAGCCCGAGCAAAGAGCCTACAAATACACCAACACAGAGAAGTGGAAAGCTGATTCTACATTAATTCACATAATCCTAGTGACTGCGCACACAACATGGCCAAACAAAAGCAAAACAAAAGCAAAAGACATTACCTGGCCTATAAATCCAATAGAAACTCGTAGGCAAAGCAAGCAATTGGACTAGGCAATTACATGCAGCCATACAAAGTCCATGGGCCTTGCCTCAGAGTCGAACCCACAACCTCTTGTAGCCCAAGCAAAGAGCCTACCACTACACCAACACAAAGAAGTTGGTACAGAGTTTACATTAGTTCACATAATCCTAGTGACTGTGCACACAACATGGCCAAACAAAAGCAAAAGACAGTCCCTGGCCTATCAATCCAATGGAAACTCATATACAACATAGTCCATTGGACTAGGCAATTACATGCAGCCATACAAAGTCCATGGGCCTTGCCTCAGAGTCAAACCCACAACCTCTGGCAGAACAAGCAAAGAGCTTACAACTACATCAACACAAAAAAGTAGGAAGCTGCGTCTACATTAATTCACATATTCCTAGCGACTGCGCACACAACATGGCCAAACAAAAGCAAAAGACATTACCTGGCCTATCAAGCCAATGGAAACTCATAGGCAACACAGTCCATTGGACTAAACAATTACATGCAGCCATACAAAGTCCATGGGCTTTGCCTCAGAGTCAAACCCACAATTTCTCGCAGCCCAAGCAAAGAGCCTACCACTACACCAACACAGACAAGTTGGAAACTGAGTTTACATTAGTTCACATAATCCTAGTGACTGTGCACACAACATGGTGAAACAAATGCAAAAGACATTATCTGGCCTATCAATCCAATGGAAACTCATAGGCAACACAGTCCATTAGACTAGGCAAATACATGCAGCCATACAAAGTTCATGGGCCTTGCCTCAGAGTCGAACCCACAACCTCTTGGAGAACAAGCAAAGAGCCTACCACTAAACCAACACAGAGAAGTTGGAAACTGATTCTACATTAATTCACATAATCCTACCGACTGCGCACACAACATGGCTAAACAAAAGCAAAAGACAGTATCTGGCTTATCAATCCAATGGAAACTCATAGGCAACACAGTCCATTGGACTAGGCAATAACATGCAGCCATACATAGTCCACGGGCCTTGCTTCAAAGTCGAACTCACAACCTCTCGCAGCTCAAGCAAAGAGCCTACCACTACACCAACACAGAGAAATGTGAACCTACCTCTACATTAATTCACATAATCCTAGTGAGTGCGCACACAACATGGCCAAACGAAAACAAAAGACAGTACCTGGCCTATCAATCCAATGGAAACTCATAGGCAACACAGTCCATTGGACTAGGCAATTACATGCAGCCATAAAAAGTCCATGGGCCTTGCCTCAGAGTCAAACCCACAACCTCTCGCAACCCAAGCAAAGAGCCTACCACTACACCAACACAGAGAAATGTGAAACTGACTCTACATTAATTCACATAATCCTAGTGACTGCGCACACAACATGGCCAAACGAAAGCAAAAGTCAATACCTGGCCTATCAATCCAATGGAAACTCATAGGCAACAAAGTCTATTGGACTAGGCAATTACATGCAGCCATACAAAGTCCATGAGCCTTGCATTAGAGTCGAACCCACAACCTCTTGCAACCCAAGCAAAGAGCCTACCACTACACCAACACAGAGAAGTCTGAACCTGACTCTACATTAATTCACATAATCCTAGTGACTGCGCACACAACATGGCTAAACGAAAGCAAAAGTCAATACCTGGCCTATCAATCCAATGGAAACTCATAGGCAACACAGCCCATTGGACTAGGCAATTACATGCAGCCATAAAAAGTCCATGGGCCATGCCGCAGAGTCAAACCCACAACCTCTCGCAGCCAAGCAAAGCAGCTTCCACTACACCAACACAGAGAAGTGGGAAACGGATTCTACATTAATTCACATAATCCTAGTGACTGCGCACACAACATGGCCGAACAAAAGCAAAAGAAAGCACCTGGCCTATCAATCCAATGGAAACTCATAGGTAACGCAGTCCATTGGACTATGCAATTACATGCAGCCATACAAAGTCCATGGGCCTTGCCTCAGAGTCGAACTCACAACCTCTCGCAGCCCAACAAAAAAGCCTACCACTTCACCAACACAGAGAAGTGTGAAACTGTCTCTACATTAACTCACATAATCCTAGTGACTGCGCACAAAACATGGCCAAACGAAAACAAAAGACAGTACCTGGCCTATCAATCCATTGGACTAGGCAATTACATGCAGTCATACAAAGTCCATGGGCCTTGCCTCAGAGCCAAACCCACAACCTCTCACAGCCCAAGCAAAGAGCCTACCACTACACCAACACAGAGAAGTGCGAAACTGACTCAACAAAAATTCACATAATCCTAGTGACTGCGCACACAACATGGCCAAACAAAAGCTAAAGACAGTCCCTTGCCTATCAATCCAATGGAAACTCATAGACAACATAGTCCATTGGAATAGGCAATTACATGCAGCCTCACAAAGTCCATGGGCCTTGCCTCAGAGTCAAACCCACAACCTCTGGCAGAACAAGCAAAGAGCCTACAACTACACCAACACTTAGAAGTGGGAAGCTGCGTCTACATTAATTCACATAATCCTAGTGAATGCGCACACAACATGGCCAAACAAAAGCAAAAGACATTACCTGGCCTATCAGGCCAATGGAAACTCAAGGCAACACAGTCCATTGAACTAGGCGATTACATGCAGCCATACAAAGTCCATGGGCCATGCCGCAGAGTCAAACCCACAACCTCTCGCAGCCAAGCAAAGCAGCTTCCACTACACCAACACAGAGAAGTGGGAAATGGATTCTACATTAATCCACATAATCCTAGTGACTGCGCACACAACATGGCCAAACAAAAGCAAAAGACAATACCTGGCCTATCAATCCAATGGAAACTCATAGGCAACACAGTCCATTGGACTTGGCAATTACATGCAGCCATACAAAGTCCATGGGCCTTGCCTCAGAGTCAAACCCACAACCTCTGGCAGAACAAGCAAAGAGCCTACAACTACACCAACACAAAGAAGTAGGAAGCTGTGTCTACATTAATTCACATAATCCTAGTGAATGTGCACACAACATGGCCAAACAAAAGCAAAAGACATTACCTGGCCTATCAAGCCAATGGAAACTCATAGGCAACACAGTCCATTGAACTAGACAATTACATGGAGACATACAAAGTCCATGGGCCTTGCCTCAGAGTCAAACCCACAACCTCTCGCAGCCAAGCAAAGAGCCTACCACTACACCAACACAGATAAGTGGGAAACTGATTCTACATTAATTCACATAATCCTACCGACTGCGCACACAACATGGCCAAACAAAAGGCAATACCTGGCCTATCAATCCAATGGAAACTCATAGGCAACACAGTCCATTAGACTAGGCAAATACATGCAGCCATACAAAGTTCATGGGCCTTGCCTCAGAGTCGAACCCACACCTTCTTGGAGAACAAGCAAAGAGCCTACCACTAAACCAACACAGAGAAGTTGGAAACCGACTCTACATTAATTCACATAATCCTAGTGACTGCGCACACAACATGGCCAAACAAAAGCAAAAGACAGTACCTGGCCTATCAATCCAATGGAAACTCATAGGTAACACAGTACATTAGACTAGGCAATTAAATGCAGCCATACAAAGCCCATGGGCCTTGCCCCAGAGTCGAACCCACAACCTCTCGTAGCCCAAGCAAAGAGCCTACCAATACACCAACACAGAGAAGTGAAAAACTGATTCTACATTAATTCACATAATCCTAGTGACTGCGCACACAACATGGCCAAACAAAAGCAAAAGACAGTACCTGGCCTATCAATCCAATAGAAACTCATAGGCAAAGCAATCAATTGGACTAGGCAATTACATGCAGCCATACAAAGTCCATGGGCCTTGCCTCAGAGTCGAATCCACAACCTCTTGTAGCCCAAGCAAAGAGCCTACCACTACACCAACACAGAGAAGAGCGAAACTGACTCAACATAAATTCACATAATCCTAGTGACTGCGCACACAATATGGCCAAACAAAAGCAAAAGACAGTCCCTGGCCTATCAATCCAATGGAAACTCATATACAACATAGTCCATTGGACTAGGCAATTACATGCAGCCATACAAAGTCCATGGGCCTTGCCTCAGAGTCAAACCCACAACCTCTGGCAGAACAAGCAAAGAGCTTACAACTACACCAACACAAAAAAGTAGGAAGGTGCGTCTACATTAATTCACATATTCCTAGAGACTGCGCACACAACATGGCCAAACAAAAGCAAAAGACATTACCTGGCCTATCAAGCCAATGGAAGCTCATAGGCAACACAGTCCATTGGACTAAACAATTACATGCAGCCATACAAAGTCCATGGGCTTTGCCTCTGAGTCAAACCCACAATTTCTCGCAGCCCAAGCAAAGAGCCTACCACTACACCAACACAGACAAGATGGAAACTGAGTTTACATTAGTTCACATAATCCTAGTGACTGTGCACACAACATTGCGAAACAAATGCAAAAGACATTATCTGGCCTATCAATCCAATGGAAACTCATAGGCAACACAGTCCATTAGACTAGGCAAATACATGCAGCCATACAAAGTTCATGGGCCTTGCCTCAGAGTCGAACCCACAACCTCTTGGAGAACAAGCAAAGAGCCTACCACTAAACTAACAAAGAGAAGTTGGAAACCGACTCTACATTAATTCACATAATCCTAGTGACTGCGCACACAACATGGCCAAACAAAAGCAAAAGACAGTACCTGGCCTATCAATCCAATGGAAACTCATAGGCAACACAGTCCATTGGACTAGACAATTACATGGAGACATACAAAGTCCATGGGCCTTGCTTCAGAGTCAAAGCCACAACCTCTCGCAGCCAAGCAAAGAGCCTACCACTACACCAATACTGAGAAGTGGGAAACTGATTCTACATTAATTCACATAATCCTACCGACTGCGCACACAACATGGCTAAACAAAAGCAAAAGACAGTACCTGGCTTATCAATCCAATGGAAACTCATAGGCAACACAGTCCATTGGACTAGGCAATAACATGCAGCCATACAAAGTCCATGGGCCTTGCCTCAGAGTCAAACCCACAACCTCTCGCAGCCCAAGCAAAGATCCTACCACTACACCAACACAGAGAAGTTTGAAACTGAGTCTTCATTAACTCACATAATCCTAGTGACTGCGCACACAACATGGCCAAACGAAAGCAAAAGACAGTACCTGGCCTATCAATCCAATGGAAACTCATAAGCAACACAGTCCATTAGACTAGGCAACTACATACAGCCATAATAAGTCCATGGGCCTTGCCCCAGAGTCAAACCCACAACATCTACGCAGCCCAAGCAAAGAGCCTACCACTACACCAACACAGAGATATGTGAAACTGACTCTACAAATTATTCCCATAATCCTAGTGACTGTGCACACAACATGGCCAAACGAAAGCAAAAGTCGATACCTGGCCTATCAATCCAATGGAAACTCATAGGTAACACAGTCCATTGGACTATGCAATTACATGCAGCCATACAAAGTCCATGGGCCTTGCCTCAGAGTCAAACCCACAACCTCTAACAGCTCAAGCAAAAAGCCTACCACTACACCAACACAGAGAAGTGCGAAACTAATTGAACATAAATTCACATAATCCTAGTGACTGCGCACACAACATGGCCAAATGAAAGCAAAAGACAGTACCTGGCCTATCAATCCAATGGAAACTCATAGGTAACACAGTCCATTGGACTATGCAATTACATGCAGCCATACAAAGTCCATGGGCCTTGCCTCAGAGTCAAACCCACAACCTCTGGCAGAACAAGCAAAGAGCTTACAACTACACCAACACAAAAAAGTAGGAAGCTGCGTCTACATTAATTCACATATTCCTAGCGACTGCGCACACAACATGGCCAAACAAAAGCAAAAGACATTACCTGGCCTATCAAGCCAATGGAAACTCATAGGCAACACAGTCCATTGGACTAAACAATTACATGCAGCCATACAAAGTCCATGGGCTTTGCCTCAGAGTCAAACCCACAATTTCTCGCAGCCCAAGCAAAGAGCCTACCACTACACCAACACAGACAAGTTGGAAACTGAGTTTACATTAGTTCACATAATCCTAGTGACTGTGCACACAACATGGCGAAACAAATGCAAAAGACATTATCTGGCCTATCAATCCAATGAAAATCATAGGCAAAACAGTCCATTAGACTAGGCAAATACATGCAGCCATACAAAGTTCATGGGCCTTGCCTCAGAGTCGAACCCACAACCTCTTGGAGAACAAGCAAAGAGCCTACCACTAAACCAACACAGAGAAGTTGGAAACTGATTCTACATTAATTCACATAATCCTACCGACTGCGCACACAACATGGCTAAACAAAAGCAAAAGACAGTACCTGGCTTATCAATCCAATGGAAATTCATAGGCAACACAGTCCATTGGACTAGGCAATAACATGCAGCCATACACAGTCCATGGGCCTTGCTTCAAAGTCGAACTCACAACCTCTCGCAGCTCAAGCAAAGAGCCTACCACTACACCAACACAGAGAAATGTGAACCTGCCTCCACATTAATTCACATAATCCTAGTGAGTGCGCACACAACATGGCCAAACGAAAACAAAAGACAGTACCTGGCCTATCAATCCAATGGAAACTCATAGGCAACACAGTCCATTGGACTAGGCAATTACATGCAGCCATAAAAAGTCCATGGGCCTTGCCTCAGAGTCAAACCCACAACCTCTCGCAGCCCAAGCAAAGAGCCTACCACTACACCAACACAGAGAAGTCTGAAACTGACTCTACATTAATTCACATAATCCTAGTGACTGCGCACACAACATGGCTAAACGAAAGCAAAAGTCAATACCTGGCCTATCAATCCAATGGAAACTCATAGGCAACACAGTCCATTGGACTAGGCAATTACATGCAGCCATACAAAGTCCATGGGCCTTGCCTCAGAGTCAAACCCACAACCTCTCACAACCCAAGCAAAGAGCCTACCACTACACCAACAAAGAGAAATGTGAAACTGACTCTACATTAATTCACATATTCCTAGTGACTGCGCACACAACATGGCCAAACAAAAGCAAAAGAAAGCACCTGGCCTATCAATCCAATGGAAACTCATAGGTAACGCAGTCCATTGGACTATGCAATTACATGCAGCCATACAAAGTCCATGGGCCTTGCCTCAGAGTCGAACTCACAACCTCTCGCAGCCCAACAAAAAAGCCTACCACTTCAGCAACACAGAGAAATGTGAAACTGTCTCTACATTAACTCACATAATCCTAGTGACTGCGCACAAAACATGGCCAAACGAAAACAAAAGACAGTACCTGGCCTATCAATCCATTGGACTAGGCAATTACATGCAGCCATACAAAGTCCATGGGCCTTGCCTCAGAGTCAAACCCACAACCTCTCACAGCCCAAGCAAAGAGCCTACCACTACACCAACACAGAGAAGTGCGAAACTGACTCAACATAAATTCACATAATCCTAGTGACTGCGCACACAACATGGCCAAACAAAAGCTAAATACAGTCCCTTGCCTATCAATCCAATGGAAACTCATAGACAACATAGTCCATTGGAATAGGCAATTACATGCAGCCTCACAAAGTCCATGGGCCTTGCCTCAGAGTCAAACCCACAACCTCTGGCAGAACAAGCAAAGAGCCTACAACTACACCAACACAAAGAAGTAGGAAGCTGCGTCTACATTAATTCACATAATCCTAGTGAATGCGCACACAACATGGCCAAACAAAAGCAAAAGACATTACCTGGCCTATCAGGCCAATGGAAAATCATAGGCAACACAGTCCATTGAACTAGGCGATTACAAGCAGACATACAAAGTCCATGGGCCATGCCGCAGAGTCAAACCCACAACCTCTCGCAGCCAAGCAAAGCAGCTTCCACTACACCAACACAGAGAAGTGGGAAACGGATTCTACATTAATTCACATAATCCTAGTGACTGCGCACACAACATGGCCAAATAAAAGCAAAAGACAATACCTGGCCTATCAATCCAATGGAAACTCATAGGCAACACAGTCCATTGGACTTGGCAATTACATGCAGCCATACAAAGTCCATGGGCCTTGCCTCAGAGTCAAACCCACAACCTCTGGCAGAACAAGCAAAGAGCCTACAACTACACCAACACAAAGAAGTAGGAAGCTGCGTCTACATTAATTCACATAATCCTAGTGAATGTGCACACAACATGGCCAAACAAAAGCAAAAGACATTACCTGGCCTATCAAGCCAATGTAAACTCATAGGCAACACAGTCCATTGAACTAGACAATTACATGGAGACATACAAAGTCCATGGGCCTTGCCTCAGAGTCAAACCCACAACCTCTCGCAGCCAAGCAAAGAGCCTACCACTAAACCAACACAGAGAAGTTGGAAACTGATTCTACATTAATTCACATAATCCTACCGACTGCGCACACAACATGGCCAAACAAAAGACAATACCTGGCCTATCAATCCAATGGAAACTCATAGGCAACACAGTCCATTAGACTAGGCAAATACATGCAGCCATACAAAGTTCATATGCCTTGCCTCAGAGTCGAACCCACAACTTATTGGAGAACAAGCAAAGAGCCTACCACTAAACCAACACAGAGAAGTTGGAAACCGACTCTACATTAATTCACATAATCCTAGTGACTGCGCACACAACATGGCCAAACAAAAGCAAAAGACAGTACCTGGCCTATCAATCCAATGGAAACTCATAGGTAACACAGTACATTAGACTAGGCAATTAAATGCAGCCAAACAAAGCCCATGGGCCTTGCCCCAGAGTCGAACCCACAACCTCTCGTAGCCCAAGCAAAGAGCCTACCAATACACCAACACAGAGAAGTGAAAAACTGATTCTACATTAAGTCACATAATCCTAGTGACTGCGCACACAACATGGCCAAACAAAAGCAAAAGACAGTACCTGGCCTATCAATCCAATAGAAACTCATAGGCAAAGCAATCAATTGGACTAGGCAATTACATGCAGCCATACAAAGTCCATGGGCCTTGCCTCAGAGTCAAACCCACAACCTCTTGTAGCCCAAGCAAAGAGCCTACCACTACACCAACACAGAGAAGAGCGAAACCTACTCAACATAAATTCACATAATCCTAGTGACTGCGCACACAACATGGCCAAACAAAAGCAAAAGACAGTCCCTGGCCTATCAATCCAATTGAAACTCATATACAACATAGTCCATTGGACTAGGCAATTACATGCAGCCATACAAACTCCATGGGCCTTGCCTCAGAGTCAAACCCACAACCTCTGGCAGAACAAGCAAAGAGCTTACAACTACACCAACACAAAAAAGTAGGAAGGTGCGTCTACATTAATTCACATATTCCTAGAGACTGCGCACACAACATGGCCAAACAAAAGCAAAAGACATTACCTGGCCTATCAAGCCAATGGAAACTCATAGGCAACACAGTCCATTGGACTAAACAATTACATGCAGCCATACAAAGTCCATGGGCTTTGCCTCTGAGTCAAACCCACAATTTCTCGCAGCCCAAGCAAAGAGCCTACCACTACACCAACACAGACAAGATGGAAACTGAGTTTACATTAGTTCACATAATCCTAGTGACTGTGCACACAACATTGCGAAACAAATGCAAAAGACATTATCTGGCCTATCAATCCAATGGAAACTCATAGGCAACACAGTCCATTAGACTAGGCAAATACATGCAGCCATACAAAGTTCATGGGCCTTGCCTCAGAGTCGAACCCACAACCTCTTGGAGAACAAGCAAAGAGCCTACCACTAAACCAACACAGAGAAGTTGGAAACCGACTCTACATTAATTCACATAATCCTAGTGACTGCGCACACAACATGGCCAAACAAAAGCAAAAGACAGTACCTGGCCTATCAATCCAATGGAAACTCATAGGCAACACAGTCCATTGGACTAGACAATTACATGGAGACATACAAAGTCCATGGGCCTTGCTTCAGAGTCAAACCCACAACCTCTCGCAGTCAAGCAAAGAGCCTACCACTACACCAATACAGAGAAGTGGGAAACTGATTCTACATTAATTCACATAATCCTACCGACTGCGCACACAACATGGCTAAACAAAAGCAAAAGACAGTACCTGGCTTATCAATCCAATGGAAACTCATAGGCAACACAGTCCATTGGACTAGGCAATAACATGCAGCCATACAAAGTCCATGGGCCTTGCCTCAAAGTCGAACTCACAACCTCTCGCAGCTCAAGCAAAGAGCCTACCACTACACCAACACAGAGAAATGTGAACCTGCCTCTACATTAATTCACATAATCCTAGTGACTGCGCACACAACATGGCCAAACGAAAGCAAAAGTCCATACCTGGCCTATCAATCCAATGGAAACTCATAGGCAACACAGTCCATTGGACTAGGCAATTACATGCAGCCATAAAAAGTCCATGGGCCTTGCCTCAGAGTCAAACCCACAACTTCTCGCAGCCCAAGCAAAGATCCTACCACTACACCAACACAGAGAAATGTGAAACTGACTCTACATTAATTCACATAATCCTAGTGACTGCGCACACAACATGGCCAAACGAAAGCAAAAGTCAATACCTGGCCTATCAATCCAATGGAAACTCATAGGTAACACAGTCCATTGGACTATGCAATTACATGCAGCCATACAAAGTCCATGGGCCTTGCCTCAGAATCAAACCCACAACCTCTAACAGCTCAAGCAAAAAGCCTACCACTACACCAACACAGAGAAGTGCGGAACTAATTGAACATAAATTCACATAATCCTAGTGACTGCGCACACAACATGGCCAAACGAAAGCAAAAGACAGTACCTGGCCTATCAATCCAATAGAAACTCATAGGTAACACAGTCCATTGGACTATGCAATTACATGCAGCCATACAAAGTCCATGAGCCTTGCCTCAGAGTCGAACTCACAACCTCTCGCAGCCCAAGAAAAAAGCCTACCACTACAGCAACACAGAGAAGTGTGAAACTGACTCTACATTAATTCACATAATCCTAGTGACTGCGCACACAACATGGCCAAACAAAAGCAAAAGACAGTACCTGGCCTATCAATCCAATGGAAACTCATAGGCAACACAGTCCATTAGACTAGGCAACTACATACAGCCATAATAAGTCCATGGGCCTTGCCCCAGAGTCAAACCCACAACATCTACACAGCCCAAGCAAAGAGCCTACCACTACACCAACATAGAGATATGTGAAACTGACTCTACAAATTATTCACATAATCCTAGTGACTGTGCACACAACATGGCCAAACGAAAGCAAAAGTCGATACCTGGCCTATCAATCCAATGGAAACTCATAGGTAACACAGTCCATTGGACTATGCAATTACATGCAGCCATACAAAGTCCATGGGCCTTGCCTCAGAGTCAAACCCACAACCTCTAACAGCTCAAGCAAAAAGCCTACCACTACACCAACACAGAGAAGTGCGAAACTAATTGAACATAAATTCACATAATCCTAGTGACTGCGCACACAACATGGCCAAACGAAAGCAAAAGACAGTACCTGGCCTATCAATCCAATGGAAACTCATAGGTAACACAGTCCATTGGACTATGCAATTACATGCAGCCATACAAAGTCCATGGGCCTTGCCTCAGAGTCGAACTCACAACCTCTCGCAGCCCAAGAAAAAAGCCTACCACTACAGCAACACAGAGAAGTGTGAAACTGACTCTACATTAATTCACATAATCCTAGTGACTGCGCACACAACATGGCCAAACAAAAGCAAAAGACAGTACCTGGCCTATCATTCCAATTAAAACTCATAGGCAACATAGTCCATTGGACTAGGCAATAACATGCAGCCATACAACGTCCATGGGCCTTGCCTCAAAGTCGAACTCACAACCTCTCGCAGCTCAAGCAAAGAGCCTACCACTACACCAACACAGAGAAATGTGAACCTGACTCTACATTAATTCACATAATCCTAGTGACTGCGCACACAACATGGCCAAACAAAAGCAAAAGGCAGTACCTGGCCTATCAATCCAATGGGAACTCATAGGCAACACAGTCAATTGAACTACGCAATTATATGCAGCCATACAAACTCCATGGGCCTTACCTCAGAGTCGAACCCACAACCTCTCGCAGCTTAAGCAAAGAGCCTACCCCTAAACCAACACAGAGAAGTTGGAAACTGACTCTACATTAATTCACATAATCCTAGTGACTGCGCACACAACATGGCCAAACAAAAGCAAAAGACAGTACCTGGCCTATCAATCCAATGGAAACTCATAGGCAACACAGTCCATTGGACTAGACAATTACATGGAGACATACAAAGTCCATGGGCCTTGCCTCAGAGTCAAACCCACAACCTCTCACAGCCAAGCAAAGAGCCTACTACTACACCAACACAGAAAAGTGGGAAACTGGTACTACATTAATTCACATAATCCTACCGACTGCGCACACAACATGGCCAAACAAAAGCAAAAGTCAGTACCTGGCTTATCAATCCAATGGAAACTCATAGGCAACACAGTCCATTGGACTAGAAAATTACATGGAGACATAGAAAGTCCATGGGCCTTGCCTCAGAGTCAAACCCACAACCTCTCGCAGCCAAGCAAAGAGCCTACCACTACACCAACACAGAGAAGTGGGAAACTGATTCTACATTAATTCACATAATCCTACCGACTGCGCACACAACATGGCTAAACAAAAGACAATACCTGGCCTATCAATTCAATGGAAACTCATAGGCAACACAGTTCATTGGACTAGGCAATTACATGCAGCCATACAAAGTCCATGGGCTTTGCCTAAAAGTCAAACCCACAACTTCTCGCAGCCCAAGCAAAGAGCCTACCACTACACCAACACAGAGAAGTGGGAAACTGATTCTACATTAATTCACATAATCCTACCGACTGCGCACACAACATGGCCAAACAAAAAACAATACCTGGCCTATCAATCCAATGGAAACTCATAGGCAACACAGTCCATTAGACTAGTCAAATACATGCAGCCATACAAAGTTCATGGGCCTTGCTTCAGATTCGAACCCACATCCTCTTGGAGAACAAGCAAAGAGCCTACCACTAAACCAACACAGAGAAGTTGGAAACTGACTCTACATTAATTCACATAATCCTAGTGACTGCGCACACAACATGGCCAAACAAAAGCAAAAGACATTACCTGGCCTATCAATCCAATGTAAACTCATAGGTAACACAGTACATTGGACTAGGCAATTGCATGCAGCCATACAAAGCCCATGGGCCTTGCCCCAGAGTCAAACCCGCAACCTCTCGTAGCCCAAGCAAAGAGCCTACCAATACACCAACGCAGAGAAGTGGAAAACAGATTCTACATTAATTCACATAATCCTAGTGACTGCGCACACAACATGGCCAAACAAAAGCAAAAGACGGTACCTGGCCTATCAATCCAATGGAAACTCATAGGCAACGCAATCAATTGGACTAGGCAATTACATGCAGCCATACAAAGTCCATGGGCCTTGTCTCAGAGTCAAACCCACAACCTCTCTCAGCCCAAGCAAAGAGCCTACCACTACACCAACACAGAGAAGAGCGAAACTGACTCAACATAAATTCACATAATCCTAGTGACTGCGCACACAACATGGCCAAACAAAAGCAAAAGACAGTCCCTGGCCTATCAATCCAATGGAAACTCATAGACAACATAGTCCATTGGACTAGGCAATTACATGCAGCCATACAAAGTCCATGGGCCTTGCCTCAGAGTCAAACCCACAACCTCTGGCAGAACAAGCAAAGAGCTTACAACTACACCAACACTAAAAAGTGGGAAGCTGCGTCTACATTAATTCACATATTCCTAGTGACTGCGCACACAACATGGCCAAACAAAAGCAAAAGACATTACCTGGCCTATCAAACCAGTGGAAACTCATAGGCAACACAGTCCATTGGACTAGGCAATTACATGCAGCCATACAAAGTCCATGGGCTTTGCCTCAGAATCAAACCCACAACCTCTAACAGCTCAAGCAAAAAGCCTACCACTACACCAACACAGAGAAGTGCGGAACTAATTGAACATAAATTCACATAATCCTAGTGACTGCGCACACAACATGGCCAAACGAAAGCAAAAGACAGTACCTGGCCTATCAATCCAATAGAAACTCATAGGTAACACAGTCCATTGGACTATGCAATTACATGCAGCCATACAAAGTCCATGAGCCTTGCCTCAGAGTCGAACTCACAACCTCTCGCAGCCCAAGAAAAAAGCCTACCACTACAGCAACACAGAGAAGTGTGAAACTGACTCTACATTAATTCACATAATCCTAGTGACTGCGCACACAACATGGCCAAACAAAAGCAAAAGACAGTACCTGGCCTATCAATCCAATGGAAACTCATAGGCAACACAGTCCATTAGACTAGGCAACTACATACAGCCATAATAAGTCCATGGGCCTTGCCCCAGAGTCAAACCCACAACATCTACGCAGCCCAAGCAAAGAGCCTACCACTACACCAACATAGAGATATGTGAAACTGACTCTACAAATTATTCACATAATCCTAGTGACTGTGCACACAACATGGCCAAACGAAAGCAAAAGTCGATACCTGGCCTATCAATCCAATGGAAACTCATAGGTAACACAGTCCATTGGACTATGCAATTACATGCAGCCATACAAAGTCCATGGGCCTTGCCTCAGAGTCAAACCCACAACCTCTAACAGCTCAAGCAAAAAGCCTACCACTACACCAACACAGAGAAGTACGAAACTAATTGAACATAAATTCACATAATCCTAGTGACTGCGCACACAACATGGCCAAACGAAAGCAAAAGACAGTACCTGGCCTATCAATCCAATGGAAACTCATAGGTAACACAGTCCATTGGACTATGCAATTACATGCAGCCATACAAAGTCCATGGGCCTTGCCTCAGAGTCGAACTCACAACCTCTCGCAGCCCAAGAAAAAAGCCTACCACTACAGCAACACAGAGAAGTGTGAAACTGACTCTACATTAATTCACATAATCCTAGTGACTGCGCACACAACATGGCCAAACAAAAGCAAAAGACAGTACCTGGCCTATCATTCCAATTAAAACTCATAGGCAACATAGTCCATTGGACTAGGCAATAACATGCAGCCATACAACGTCCATGGGCCTTGCCTCAAAGTCGAACTCACAACCTCTCGCAGCTCAAGCAAAGAGCCTACCACTACACCAACACAGAGAAATGTGAACCTGACTCTACATTAATTCACATAATCCTAGTGACTGCGCACACAACATGGCCAAACAAAAGCAAAAGGCAGTACCTGGCCTATCAATCCAATGGGAACTCATAGGCAACACAGTCAATTGAACTACGCAATTATATGCAGCCATACAAACTCCATGGGCCTTACCTCAGAGTCGAACCCACAACCTCTCGCAGCTTAAGCAAAGAGCCTACCCCTAAACCAACACAGAGAAGTTGGAAACTGACTCTACATTAATTCACATAATCCTAGTGACTGCGCACACAACATGGCCAAACAAAAGCAAAAGACAGTACCTGGCCTATCAATCCAATGGAAACTCATAGGCAACACAGTCCATTGGACTAGAAAATTACATGGAGACATACAAAGTCCATGGGCCTTGCCTCAGAGTCAAACCCACAACCTCTCACAGCCAAGCAAAGAGCCTACTACTACACCAACACAGAAAAGTGGGAAACTGGTACTACATTAATTCACATAATCCTACCGACTGCGCACACAACATGGCCAAACAAAAGCAAAAGTCAGTACCTGGCTTATCAATCCAATGGAAACTCATAGGCAACACAGTCCATTGGACTAGAAAATTACATGGAGACATACAAAGTCCATGGGCCTTGCCTCAGAGTCAAACCCACAACCTCTCTCAGCCAAGCAAAGAGCCTACCACTACACCAACACAGAGAAGTGGGAAACTGATTCTACATTAATTCACATAATCCTACCGACTGCGCACACAACATGGCTAAACAAAAGACAATACCTGGCCTATCAATTCAATGGAAACTCATAGGCAACACAGTCCATTGGACTAGGCAATTACATGCAGCCATACAAAGTCCATGGGCTTTGCCTAAAAGTCAAACCCACAACTTCTCGCAGCCCAAGCAAAGAGCCTACCACTACACCAACACAGAGAAGTGGGAAACTGATTCTACATTAATTCACATAATCCTACCGACTGCGCACACAACATGGCCAAACAAAAAACAATACCTGGCCTATCAATCCAATGGAAACTCATAGGCAACACAGTCCATTAGACTAGTCAAATACATGCAGCCATACAAAGTTCATGGGCCTTGCTTCAGATTCGAAACCACATCCTCTTGGAGAACAAGCAAAGAGCCTACCACTAAACTAACACAGAGAAGTTGGAAACTGACTCTACATTAATTCACATAATCCTAGTGACTGCGCACACAACATGGCCAAACAAAAGCAAAAGACATTACCTGGCCTATCAATCCAATGTAAACTCATAGGTAACACAGTACATTGGACTAGGCAATTGCATGCAGCCATACAAAGCCCATGGGCCTTGCCCCAGAGTCAAACCCGCAACCTCTCGTAGCCCAAGCAAAGAGCCTACCAATACACCAACGCAGAGAAGTGGAAAACAGATTCTACATAATCCTAGTGACTGCGCACACAACATGGCCAAACAAAAGCAAAAGACGGTACCTGGCCTATCAATCCAATGGAAACTCATAGACAACGCAATCAATTGGACTAGGCAATTACATGCAGCCATACAAAGTCCATGGGCCTTGTCTCAGAGTCAAACCCACAACCTCTCTCAGCCCAAGCAAAGAGCCTACCACTACACCAACACAGAGAAGTTGGTAACAGAGTTTACATTAGTTCACATAATCCTAGTGACTGTGCACACAACATGGCCAAACAAATGCAAAAGACATTATCTGGCCTATCAATCCAATGGAAACTCATAGGCAACACAGTCCATTAGACTAGGCAAATACATGCAGCCATACAAAGTTCATGGGCCTTGCCTCAGAGTCGAACCCACAACCTCTTGGAGAACAAGCAAAGAGCCTACCACTAAACCAACACAGAGAAGTAGGTGAATGATTCTACATTAATTCACATAATCCTAGTGACTGCGCACACAACATGGCCAAACAAAAGCAAAAGACAGTATCTGGCCTATCAATCCAATTGAAGCTCATAAGCAACATAGTCCATTGGACTAGGCAATAACATGCAGCCATAGAATGTCCATGGGCCTTGCCTCAAAGTTGAACTCACAACCTCTCGCAGCTCAAGGAAAGAGCCTACTACTACACCAACACAGAGAAATGTGAACCTGACTCTACATTAATTCACATAAACCTAGTGACTGCGCACACAACATGGCCAAACGAAAGCAAAAGTCAATACCTGGCCTATCAATCCAATGGAAACTCATAGGCAACACAGTCCATTATACTAGGCAATTACATGCAGCCATAAAAAGTCCAAGGGCCTTGCCTCAGAGTCAAATCCACAACCTCGCGCAGCTCAAGCAAAGAGCCTACCACTACACCAACACAGAGAAATGTGAAACTGACTCTATATTAATTCACATAATCCTAGTGACTGCGCACACAACATGGCCAAACGAAAGCAAAAGTCAATACCTGGCCTATCAATCCAATGGAAACTCATAGGCAACAAAGTCTATTGGACTAGGCAATTACATGCAGCCATACAAAGTCCATGAGCATTGCATTTGAGTCGAACTCACAACCTCTCGCAGCCCAAGAAAAAAGCCTACCACTACAGCAACACGGAGAAGTGTGAAACCGACTCTACATTAACTCACATAATCCTAGTGACTGCGCACACAACATGGCCAAACAAAAGCAAAAGACAGTACCTGGCCTATCAATCCAATGGAAACTCAGAGGCAACCCCATCCATTGGACTAGGCAATTACATGCAGCCATACAGAGTCCATGGGCCTTGCCTCAGAGTCTATCCCACAACCTCTGGCAGAACAAGCAAAGAGCCTACAACCACACCAACACAAAGAAGTAGGAAGCTGCATCTACATTAATTCACATAATCCTAGTGACTGCGCACACAACATGGCCAAACAGAAGCAAAAGACATTACCTGGCCTACCAAGCCAATGGAAACTCATAGGCAACACAGTCCATTGAACTAGGCAATTACATGCAGCCATACAAAGTCCATGGGCCTTGCCTCAGAGTCAAACCCACAACTTCTCGCAGCCAAGCAAAGCGCCTTCCACTACACCAACACAGAGAAGTGGGAAACTGATTCTACATTAATTCACATAATCCTACCGACTTCGCACACAACATAACCAAACAAAAGACAATACCTGGCCTATCAGTCCAATGAAAACTCATAGGCAACACAGTCCATTGGACTAGGCAATTACATGCAGCCATACAAAGTCTATGGGCTTTGCCTCAGAGTCAAACCCACATTTTCTCGCAGCCCAAGAAAAGAGCCTACCACTACACCAACACAGAGAAGTTGAAAACTGAGTTTACATTAGTTCACATAATCCTAGTGACTGCGCACACAACATGGCCAAACAAAAGCAAAAGGTAGTACCTGGCCTATCAATCCAATAGGAACTCATAGGTAACACAGTCAACTGAAATAGGCAATTACATGCATCCATACAAACTCCATGGGCCTTGCCTCAAAGTCGAACCAACAACCTTTCGCAGCTTAAGCAAAAAGACTACCACTACACCAACACAGAGAAGTAGGTAAAGGACTCTACATTAATTCACATAATCCTAGAGACTGCGCCCACAACATGGCCAAACAAATGCAAAAGACATTATCTGGCCTATCAATCCAATGAAATCATAGGCAACATAGTCCATTAGACTAAGCAAATATATGCAGCCATACAAAGTTAATGGGCCTTGCCTCAGAGTCGAACCCACAACCTCTTGGAGAACAAGCAAAGAGCCTACCACTAAACCAACACAGAGAAGTTGGAAACAAACTCTACATTAATTCACAGAATCCTAGTGACTGCGCACACAACATGGCAAAACAAAAGCAAAAGACAGCACCTGGCCTATCAATCCAATGGAAACTCAAAGCTAACACAGTACATTGGACTAGGCAATTACATGCAGCCATACAAAGCCCATTGGCCTTGCCCCAGAGTCGAACCCACACCCTCTCGTAGCCCAAGGAAAGAGCCTACTAATACACCAACACAGAGAAGTGGAAAACCAATTCTTCATTAATTCACATAATCCTAGTGACTGCGCACATAACATGGCCAAACAAAAGCAAAAGACAGTACCTGGCCTATCAAACCAATGGAAACTCATAGGCAACACAGTCCATTGGACTAGACAATTACATGGAGACATACAAAGTCCATGGGCCTTGCATTAGAGTCGAACCCACAATCTCTCGCAGCCCAAGCAAAGAGCCTACCACTACACCAACACAGAAAAGTGGGAAACTGATTCTACATTAATTCAAATAATCCTACCGACTGCGCACACAACATGGCCAAACAAAAGACAATACCTGGCCTATCAATTCAAAGGAAACTCTTAGGCAACACAGTCCATTGGACTTGGCTATTACATGCAGCCATACAAAGTCCATGGGCTTTGCCTCAGAGTCAAACCCACAATTTCTCGCAGCCCAAGGAAATAGCCTACGATTACACCAACACAGAGAAGTTGGAAACTGAGTTTACATTAGTTCACATAATCCTAGTGACTGCGCACACAACATGGCCAAACAAAAGACAATACCTGGCCTATCAATTCAATGGAAACTCATAGGCAACACAGTCAATTGAACTAGGCAATTACATGCTGCCATACAAACTCCATGGGCTTTGCCTCAGAGTCGAACCCACAACCTCTCGCAGTTTAAGCAAAGAGACTACCACTACACCAACACAGAGAAGTAGGTGAATGACTCTACATTAATTCACATAATCCTAGTGACTGCGCACATAACATGGCCAAACAAAAGCAAAAGACAGTACCTGGCCTATCAATCAAATTGAAACTCATAAGCAACAAAGAGACTACAACTACACCAACACAGAGAAGTAGGTGAATGACTCTACATTAATTCACATAATCCTAGTGACTGCGAACACAACATGGCCAAACAAAAGCAAAAGACAGTACCTGGCCTATCAATCCAATTGAAACTCATAGGCAACATAGTCCATTGGACTAGGCAATAACATGCAGCCATACAAAGTCCATGGGCCATGCCTCAAAGTCTAACTCACAACCTCTCGCAGCTCAAGCAAAGAGCCTACCACTACACCAACACAGAGAAATGTGAACCTGACTCTACATTCATTCACATAATCCTAGTAATGTACTGTGTTACCTATGAGTTTACATTGGATTGATAGGCCAGGTAATGTCTTTTGCTTTTGTTTGGCCATGTTGTGTGCGCAGTCACTAGGATTATGTGAATTAATGTAGAGTCGGTTTCCAACTTCTCTGTGTTGGTTTAGTGGTAGGCTCTTTGCTTGTTCTCCAGGAGGATGTGGGTTCGACTTTGAGGCAAGGCCCATGAACTTTATATGGCTGCATGTATTTGCCTAGTCTAATGGACTGTGTTGCCTATGAGTTTCCATTGGATTGATAGGCCAGGTATTGTCTTTTGTTTGGCCATGTTGTGTGCGCAGTCGGTAGGATTATGTGAATTAATGTAGAATCAGTTTCCCACTTCTCTGTGTTGGTGTAGTGGTAGGCTCTTTGCTTGGCTGCGAGAGGTTGTGGGTTTGACTCTGAGGAAAGGCCCATGGACTTTGTATGTCTCCATGTAATTGTCTAGTCCAATGGACTGTGTTGCCTATGATTTTCCATTGGATTGATAGGCCAGGTACTGTCTTTTGCTTTTGTTTGGCCATGTTGTGTGCGCAGTCACTAGGATTATGTGAATTAATGTAAACTCAGTTACCAACTTCTCTGTGTTGGTGTAGTGGTAGGCTCTTTGCTTGGGCTGCGAGAAGTTGTGGGTTTGACTTTTAGGCAAAGCCCATGGACTTTGTATGTCTCCATGTAATTGCCTAGTCCAATGGACTGTGTTGCCTATGAGTTTCCATTGAATTGATAGGCCAGGTATTGTCTTTTGTTTGGCCGTGTTGTGTGCGCAGTCGGTAGGATTATGTGAATTAATGTAGAATCAGTTTCCCACTTCTCTGTTAGTGTAGTGGTAGGCTCTTTGCTTGGCTGCGAGAAGTTGTGGGTTTGACTCTGAGGCAAGGCCCATGGACTTTGTATGTCTCCATGTAATTGTCTAGTCCAATGGACTGTGTTGCCTATGAGTTTCCATTGGATTGATAGGCCAGGTACTGTCTTTTGCTTTTGTTTGGCCATGTTGTGTGCGCAGTCACTAGGATTATGTGAATTAATGTAGAAATGGTTTTCCACTTCTCTGTGTTGGTGTATTGGTAGGCTCTTTGCCTTGGCTATGAGAGGTTGTGGGTTTGACTCTGGGGCAAGGCCCATGGGCTTTGTATGGCTGCATGTAATTGCCTAGTCCAATGTACTGTGTTACCTATGAGTTTCCGTTGGATTGATAGGCCACGTACTGTCTTTTGCTTTTGTTTGGCCATGTTGTGTGCGCAGTCACTAGGATTATGTTAATTAATGTAGAGTCGGTTTCCAACTTCTCTGAGTTGGTTTAGTGGTAGGCTCTTTGCTTGTTCTCCAAGAGGTTGTGGGTTCGACTCTGAGGCAATGCCCATGAACTTTACATGGCTGCATGTAAGTGCCTAGTCTAATGGACTGTGTTGCCTATGAGTTTCCATTGGATTGATAGGCCAGATAATGTCTTTTGCATTTGTTTGGCTATGTTGTGTGCGCAGTCACTAGGATTATGTGAATTAATGTAGAGTCATTCACCTACTTCTCTGTGTTGGTGTAGTGGTAGGCTCTTTGCCCTGGCTACGAGAGGTTGTGGGTTCGACTCTGGGGCAAGACCCATGGGCTTTGTATGGCTGCATGTAATTGCCTAGTCCAATGTACTGTGTTACCTGTGAGTTTCCATTGGATAGATAGGCCAGGTACTGTCTTTTGCTTTTGTTTGGCCATGTTGTGTGCGCAGTCACTAGGATTATGTTAATTAATGTAGAGTCGGTTTCCAACTTCACTGAGTTGGTTTAGTGGTAGGCTCTTTGCTTGTTCTCCAAGAGGTTGTGGGTTCGACTCTGAGGCAAGGCCCATGAACTTTGTTTGGCTGCATGTAATTGCCTAGTCTAATGGACTGTGTTGCCTATGAGTTTCCATTTGATTGAATGGCCAGGTACTGTCTTTTGTTTTCGTTTGGCCATGTTGTGTGCGCAGTCACTAGGATTATGTGAATTAATGCTATTGGATTTTTCAAGTCAGTATTCACACAGCAGTTTCTGCTATTTCATGTATTCCCCTTACATAGTCACTGGTGTGCATACCTTATCTCCCCATAGTGATGTTTTTTTAGGTTTTTGCACCCAGTTCGGACTTAAAATGGTGTTCCAAACGTTATTCCTATTTGTTAGTATTTTTTCGTTTGTGAACCCTCCCCAACCACACCTATTGCCAATCCATATCATACGCATAAATAGCCTGGGTCTCAGCTTCCCATACACGGTAGGTTTTTTAACTGCATGAGAGGACACACACAAGCTAGGGACCCCAACGTAGAGAAATACTTTGGCGTAGTGTTGGGGCTCTATTGCATTGATCAATTCAATAGCTAAATTTCTCTTGATTCATATGTTCATGGCAGTAATGCAGATTCCATTTTTCACATATTCACTCTTGCATATAGCTATTGAATTTAAGTCAGTATTCACACAGCAGTTTCTGCTATTTCATGTATTCCCCTTACATAGTTACTGGTGTGCATACCTTATCTCCCCATAGTGCCTGGGATCTGACCCAGACACTAGCAGTTTTGCACTCCTACCCAAAACTGGGCTCTTCACTGAACTCACTACCTCCACGGTTCAACTCTTAACTGAACTTCAACTAACTAACTGGTTTTCCCACCTCCAGGCCTGTGAACTCCTTGGTGGGCGGGGCCAACCGCCTGGCTCCGCCCCACCTGGTGTGGACATCAGCCCCTGGAGGGAGGCAACAACGGTTTTGTGTCTGACTAGTGTAACTATCCGGGAAAGGGGGTGTGTGTGTGTGTTATGTCTGTGACCAACTGGCTAGTCCAGGGCGTCACACTTGCACCCCCTTCTTGTGATGTGAAGGTGTGTAGTCAGTGCCTACGTGTAATTCCTGACACCACTCCTCTGGCTGACTTGGTGAGCTGTCACTGACTGGGTGGGGTGCAGTAATGGTGGATGCTGCTGCTGCTTGGATAGCATGTGTATCTACTGTGAACAGCTTATCAATGGTGGCAAATCGGGGCAGCTTAACCTCTTGCTCTCCGCAGTTCAACACTCTCACGCGCACTCTTCCCTTCCGTATTAATGAATAAAACTGTGATATAAATAGTATATAGATACCCCACAAATGCAGATAAAGGTAGGTTATGGGAAAAGGGAGAAGAGGGAAACAGGAAAATAGTGTAATAAAGTATACCTTCCAGGGGGGAGAGGAAATGGCAGCACAGCCAGTGGAGGTGAAGCAAGGGGAAGCCTGCAACTAAATTGTTGAGAGCATTATCACATGGTGACTGAGCCTGATTGTAACGGGAGCATAGAGGTGCCGATCCTGTCTTACCTGCGTTGGTGTAGAAGTGGGTTTCCAGTGGTGGAGTCAGCTGTGTGCAGTGGTGGCTGTGGGTTCTTTTATGTGCGACCGTAGTAATAGCTGCGCCCACTTCCTGTATGGGAGTGGAATGCAGTGAGGCTAATGGAACGCACGTCCACGTGCCGCGCCCCTGAAGGTAATACCGATCATTGAATACAAAAAAATTTCTCATACTACTGTATGGGGGTCCCTATATTTAATATGATATCCAAGCCACAGCATCCACCGTTACTTCACCACACCCATTCAGTGACAGCTCACCAAGTCAACCAGAGGAGTGGTGTAAGGAATTACACGTAGGCACTGACTCCACACCTTCACATCACAAGAAGCGGGTCCACAGGGTAGTGCAAGAATACGAGCAAGTCTTCAGCAAACATCCACTAGACTTTGGGAGAATAAAAGGGGTCCATATTCATGGTTTAAGAACTTGGGTTCTAATGTGCCCAGAGTATGCTCCACTCTATGCTCCCTTTACAATCAGGCTCAGTCACCATGTGATAACGCTCTCAACTCTTTAGTTGCAGGCTTCCTTTTGCTTCACCTCCACTGGCTGTGCTGCCGTTTCCTCTCACCCCCAGAAGGTATACTTTATTACACTATTTTCCTCTTTCCCTGTTCCCCCTTTTCCCATAACCTACCTTTATTTACAATTGTGGGGTATCTATATGATATTTACATCATAGTTTTATTCATTAGTGCGGAAGGGAAGAGTGCCCGTGAGAGTGTTAAACTGCGGAGAGCAGGAGGTTAAGCTGCCCCGACTTGCCACCATTGATAAGCTGTTCACAGTAGATACCCATGCTATCCAAGTAGCAGCATCCACTATTACTGCACCCCACCCAGTCAGTGACTGCTCACCAAGTCAGCCAGAGGAGTGGTGTAAGGAATTACACGTAGGCACTGACTCCACACCTTCACATCACAAGAAGCGGGTCCACAGGGTAGTGCAAGAATACGAGCGAGCAAGTCTTCAGCAAACATCCGCTAGATTTTGGGGGAATAAAAGGGGTCCAACACTACATCCCCACAGGTGCACACCCACCCATCAAAGAGAGCTATAAGCCAATACCACCTTCACATTACCAGTGTACCAAGGACATGTTGAGCAACATGAAGGCGGCTGGGGTTATCCGTGACAGTTGTAGCCTTTGGGCAGCTCCGTTGGTCCTGTTAAAGAAGAAGGACGGCACCACTCCCCCGTATTGAGGAATCGCTAGCTGCATTGAGAACTGCAAATTATTTTTCTACCCTTGATCTCACTAGTCACTATTGGCTAGTGTCCGTTGCTGAGGCAGACCGGGGGAAGACCGCCTTTGCCACCCCTATGGCGCTGGAGGTCGGCAGACTGTTGTTCAAAAGCAGTGTCTGACGAACAAATTTGCTTCATCCTGAGGAACTGGCCAGTCGGTACGGCCCGGATGGTGGAGGGGGTATGAGCAGAAGAAGCATGCAGCAGTGCGTTGACTGATGTTTCCTTCCTATGGACGTCGGTCTGAACAATTCGCTCAGAACCGAATGAAATTTTAATATCCAGGAAGTCAACGCAACTGCTGCTATGCTTATGTGTCAATCTGATGTTAAAGGTGTTGTTATTAAGTTCCTCCATAAATGTCTCGAGCTGCTCCACAGTGCCCTGCCAAAAAATCAAAATATCATCAATATACCTTAGCCAGCACTGCACATGGGCGCCAGCCCCTGCACCTCCGTCACCAAAAACCAACCAATCCCAGTACCTCTGCCTTCTATCTAGGTGCCTTGAGTTATGTCCTGTAAACTGTCACAGCGACCCAGACACACATGTGTAGTAGGGGAATATCCCTGCTGAGATGCCAGTGCTAGAGCACTCGTTTGCTGTGGAGTTGAACGCTATGTGAGCAGTTCTTACCTTCAATGAGCAGAAGTCTCTTTTTTCAGATTTCAATATCTCTGTGGGTATCTGGCAGAAATATGGAATACTCTTTACTGCTAAGACCCTGTACACCACTCCCACTAAAGGGGGCTTTACACGCTGCGACATCGCTAATGCGGAGTCGTTGGGGTCACGGAATTTGTGACGCACATCCGGCCGCATTAGCGATGTTGCTGCGTGTGACACCGATGAGCGATTTTGCATCGTTGCAAAAACGTGCAAAATCGCTCATCGGTGACATGGGTCTCCATTCTCGATTATCGTTACTGCAGCAGTAACGATGTAGTTCGTCGCTCCTGCGGCAGCACACATCACTCCGTGTGACACCGCAGAAACGAGGAACCTCTCCTTACCTGCCTCCCAGCCGCTATGAGGAAGGAAGGAGGTGGGCGGGATGTTCCGGCCACTCATCTCCGCCCCTCCGCTGCTATTGGGCGGTCGCTCAGTGACGTCGCTGTGACGCCGCACGGACCGCCCCCTTAGAAAGGAGGCGGTTCGCCGGTCACAGCGACGTCGCCGGTCAGGTAAGTATGTGTGACGGGTCTGGTCGGTGTTGTGCGGCATGGGCAGCGATTTGCCCGTGTCGCGCAACAGATGGGGCGGGTACCCACACTAGCGATATCGGGACCGATATCGCAGTGTGTAAAGTAGCCTTTAGTCACATGACCAAGACTGTATCTGTGTCCCTACAACACACTTGAGACAAATGTGTGTGTGAGCCTGCATTGTGGGGTATATATAATATATTATAGAGCTGGGAAGGATCATTCTAAGCAGTGAGCTGTTCCAGTATTTGTAGGAAAATACCCAGTAGAAGCATCAAACACAGCACCAATACCTCCCATCAGTATCCCACCACAGTGCCATGTAACCCATGCCCTACACTCCCATCTACACCAATACTATACAGGCACAAACTAGTATATCTGACTAAAAGCCCCCAAAATATGAAGAACGACCTATAGTTGAGTGTGGATATAAAATCTATGTGAGCAGAGCTAGAATAGAAATCACTGATCGCATTGAAGTCATTCTGACCATAAATCACCATGATATCAAGGTGAGGAGTTGTGTGTTACTGCTGGGAGGAAAGGGTTAACAGTGGAATATTAAGGTGCATTTCTGTGTGCAGTGTTACTAGTCAATGTAACAATTCAATATGAGCTGCTCTTGGTGCCGGGGGAGGGAGATGCTCTCCTGAGCAAGATAGATGGGGAATGAACATGATATCTATATAGTGTAAGGCAGGGGGTCTCAAACTCGGCTGGGTGTATGGGCCGCACAGAGGAAAAAAATAATTTGGGGGGCTGCATTCTTTACAGGACAAAGTGACATTTTTATTGGTACCATATATATATATTTTTTTCACACACCTTTGGATGACTGATTTTCAACATTTTTCACTTGTTTATTATAACAAATGTGCACATTCTTTGGTTAAATCTAAAAAAAAAAAATTTGATGTTAAAAAAAAGTCATGCCTTATTTTGTTTTTTTTTACATTTTATCCCTTTCTTTTAACTAATAGTGTTACAATTATGACGCTAGCGTTTTGTGAAGGGAATGCTTTGCCTACTTCCGTGACTATGGCCTTCCGGAACTGCTGCATTTTGGCTGACCTCTCCGCCTCGGGAATAAGAGACATAAAGTTCTCCTTGTAGCGTGGGTCTAACAGTGTTACCAACCAGTAATGATTGTCGGCCAAGATGTTCTTAACGCGAGGGTCACGAGACAGGCAGCTTACCATAAAGTCATCCATGTGCGCCAGACTCTTAACAGCCATCACTTCAGTATCCAGACCAACACGATGACTGAACATGCTGTCCTCCTCCTTCTCCTCCTCCTCCTCCTCCTCCTCATCATCTACCCTGTCCTCTGGCCAGCCACGCTGAACTGAGCATATGACTGGTATGCATGTCATATCCTCAATTTGGCCGGAGAGTTGCTCCATGTCTTCATCCTCCTCCTCGCCATAGTCCTCCACTGCACGTTGTGATGAGACGAGGCTGGGCTGTGTGTTATCACCCACACCCACCACTGTTTCTTGCTCCAACTCATCGTGTTCCGCCTGCAATGCATCATGTTTGGTTTTGAGCAGAGACCGTTTTAGAAGGCAGAGAAGCGGTATGGTGACGCTAATAATGGCGTCATCGCCGCTCACCATCTTGGTGGAGTCCTCAAAGTTTTGGAGGATGGTACATAGGTCGGACATCCATCTCCACTCCTCAGGTGTTATGTGTGGAGTTTGACCCATTTCCCGACGGCTTAGGTGATGCAGGTACTCAACAACTGCCCTCTTCTGCTCACATATCCTGATCAACATGTGCAGAGTTGAATTCCAACGCGTGGGGACATCACACACCAGTCTGTGAGCCGGAAGATGCAAACGACGCTGAAAGCCGGCAAGGCCGGCTGAAGCAGTAGGTGACTTTCGAAAATGTGCAGACAGGCGGCGAACTTTTACCAGCAGATCAGACAGCTCTGGGTATGACTTTAGAAACCGCTGAACCACGAGGTTGAGCACATGGGCCATGCATGGAACATGTGTCAGCTGGCCTCGCCTCAAAGCCGCCACCAGGTTCCGGCCATTGTCACACACAACCTTTCCTGGCTTTAGGTTCAGAGGTGTGAGCCAGTGATCTGCATGCTGTTTTAGAGCTGTCCACACCTCTTCTGCATTGTGGGGTTTGTCACCTATGCAGATTAGCTGCAGCACAGTCTGTTGCCGCTTCGCCGAGGCAGTGCTGCAGTGCTTCCAGCTTGGGACTGGTGTGGAGGGTAAAGTGGATGAGGATGCGCAGGAGGAGGAGGAGGCTGAAGAGCATGACATTCCGGAGCTGTAGAGTGTGGGTGAAACCCTGACTGAGGTAGGGCCTGCAAACCTTGGTGTGGGAAGGACTTGTTCCGTTCCTCGCTCAAACTGGGTCCCAGCTGGGCTGGGCTGGGTCCCTACCCGGCTGGGTAGGGCGTTGTGGGGGGTTTGTCTATCTCCGTTTGAGGTGAGTTTGTTTAAGTTAGCCTTTTCTTTGGCGTTTTTTGGAGCCCTGCGGGTTGGGGAGTTGGTATCGCCCAGTAAGGCGTTCCCCGGGGGCTTGGATTGGGGTGACATTATGTCAGTGGAAAACGGAGTTGAATTTTGGATTAGGAAATCGAAAACTGATCAGAGAGGTGTGGGTAGACTAGTCCGTTTGGGGATGGTTGTGGCATCTGATATGTGCCCGTTCAAGTGTCTCGGGAATTTTCAACAGATCCGTCCGAAGGTGGATGGCCCCTTATTATGTCACGAGGATGGGTCCTTTTTATCGAGATACCAATTTGTGAGTGTTTTTAGGGCATGTTTGAAGTCGTTGAGGTTAGATCCGAAGTCTTTCGGATTGGGGCAGCGACGGAGGCCTCTATATGCGGCCTACCGGAGGAGACAGTTAAGCAGATTGGTAGGTGGAAGTCGCAGCGCTTTAAGTCGTATGTACGTCCCCAGGTGGTTGTTGGCAATTGAGGGGAAAAGGGGGGGGGTATTAGGGTAGCAATGGGGGGGGTGAGAGTGTGTGTTTTTTGTCAATTTGGTTTGGTGAGGCAATAAAATGGTGTCGTCTGTACATTTTGTATTGCAGAAGCACCCCCTCTTCCTTCCCTGGTCTGGATCCTTGGCCACTCTTATGTGTATTGGGGAGCCCGACGAGCGGACGCGAGATGGAACGGGAGACAGCTAGGTTTTGAGAAGGACCTGGCTCTCGTGCGATGGCTCGGTGTTCGGGGGTTAGGGTGGAACAGGGTGTTGCAGGAGGTGCATAGATACGCCCGGTTGGATAGACCAGACCTCCTGACATGTTAGTGTTGCATGCCGGGGGGAATGATTTGGGTGGGCGTCCTTTTCGAATCTTGATAAAGGACATCAAACATGATTTGTTACGGTTATGGGTGTCGTTTCCAGGTCTAACGATAGTCTGGTCGGAGATAGTAGCGAGAAAGAGTTGGCAGAAAGCGCGGTCAGTTTACAGGTTGAACAAGGCGCAGGCGAAGGTTAATAGGGCGATCTCGAAGTTTGTTAGTCGGAACGGGGGTATAGCAATACGGCATGTTGAGTTGGAAAGGACGGAAGAGGAATTTTGGTTGGCTGACGGGGTACACCTTAATGCGGTGGGAACTGACTTATGGGCTCTTGGCTTGCAGGGAGGTATTGAGAGGGCCCTTTGGTTGCGGGGGGTCTCAGGCACTTGAAGGGTTTCAAGGTGCCTTCGTTGTGGTGTTGTTTATTGGTGGGTCCTTGAAGTTGGTTTAAAATTGGTTCGGGGATTCATCCGGGTATGGATCCCCTCATTGGCAGAATTGATGGTCCCCTGGTGATTTTGGGGGGGAACCCCGACGGGGTATGTCGGGGCCCCTGGGGGTGTGGTTGGGGTTGACGGAGGATTAACCCTTACCATTTGGTGCTCCTGAGCCAGTGTGGGTAACGGCTGGGAGCAAGTTGAGGTTTTTTATTGCTCGGTTATGGGAATCACCAGGGTTTTGGTAGCTTCAAGGACCTTACCACATTGCAAATTTTATTGGTTATGTATTCTTGTTAATAAAATGGCTGCTATGGCCAAAATTATCCAAAGATAAATTTGTGTCTGTGTAATTACTTTTAAATAAGAAATGGGAATGGAGGTGTGGGGTATGAAAGGAAGACCGGAGTCAACAATTCCAGGGTCAAGCATGTTTATTTGCGTAAGCTTCGTTCCAGGGTAGAAAGGGTAAGAGTGCCTTTCAGAATTCGAAGTGGTCGGACTGTACGGACCACCAAGAACTGCAGGAGAGCTTGAACATCTTCCCATGGATTTGCGACATCCTCCCTCATCAGTTACGTAGGTAAGCAGGTTCTCAGCATTGCAGCCCATTTGTTGTCTTAAGTTAGTTAAGCGGGGTTAACTAACCTGTCAGTTCAGCCTCAGGTCTAAAGCAGAGGCCTGGACTCCACTCCTTACTCCTCACTCCACAACTCTCCTTAAAAACAACTGACTCCTTTTTCCTGCCCCGGGGTCTCCAGACCCCTAGGTGGGCGTTTCCTTCCGTCTGGTCCTGCCCACTGGTGTGCCTGTCTTTCCCTGGGGGAGGTGACTAGGATTTTCTGGTTGGCTTTGTGTGACTTAGGTGAGGGAAGTTGTTATGCGGGGGCCTATGTGTGACTACCTGCAGTGTCAGGGCGTCACATATGTATGTGTGTATGTCTGCTAAAGGAATCCGCACCGTCATATTTACAAACACAAAATGTTGACTCTATGCACAGAAGAGAGTCATTCTATTTACATGATTTGTGTTTTTTTACCTTTTAAAACTATCATTAAATGTTAAGTTTTAGTTAGGGATTTATGCTTCTGTCTGTCTCTCTCCCAGTCTCTGTCATCTGTCTGTCTCTGTGTGTCTCTATCTCTATCCATGTCTGTCTGTCTCTCTATCTCTGTCTGTCTCTCTGTGTCTGTCTGTCTCTCTCTATCTTTGTGGCTGTCTGTTTCTATGTCTGTCTGTCTCTTTTCCAGGCCTGTCTCTTTTCCAGGTCTGTCTCTTTTCCAGGTCTGTCTCTTTCCCTGTCTGTCTGTCTCTTCCCCTGTCTGTCTCTTCCCCTGTCTGTCTCTTCCCCTGTCTGTCTCTGTATTTCTTTGTCTGTCTCTGTCTTTCTCTTCCCCTGTCTGTCTCTTTCCCTGTCTCTCTCTGCCTGTCTCTCTTTGTCTCTCTCTGTCTGACTCATTCCCCGTTTGTCTCTTTCCCTGTCTATCTCTGTATTTCTTTGTCTGTCTCTATCTGTCTGTCTCTCTCTGTCTGTCTCTTCCCCTGTCTGTCTCTTTCCCTGTCGGTCTGCCTTTTCTCCTGCCTGTCTCTGTATGTTTGTCTCTGTCTGTTTCCCTATCTGCCTCTGTCTCTTTCTCTGTCTCTGTCTGTCTGCCTTTTTTCCCTGTCTATCTCTGTCTGTCTCTTTTACTGTCTGCCTCTGTCTGTTTGTCTCTGTCTCTTTCCCTGTCTGTCTATGCCTATCTGTCTCTGTTTGTTTGTCTCTCAGTCTGTGTCTGTCTCTCTCTATCTGTCTCCCCACTGACATCATATTATCTCACACATAAGCTTCTTATACTATGAATGTCCTTTGTTCCTATAGCAACCAATCACAGCTGCTATTAATAACTTGCAGCTCCCACCTCCATTCAGTTTAATGGAGGCAGGTTTTTTGGAGAGTAACTGTAAAGCGCGGGGTTAAATATTCCTGTTAAAACATAGTCTACGACGTTCCCTGAGTCACATGAGGTGTCTGCAAAATTTTGTGTTTGTAAATATGACGGTGCGGATTCCTTTAGCAGACATACACACATACATATGTGACGCCCTGACACTGCAGGTAGTCACACATAGGCCCCCGCATAACAACTTCCCTCACCTAAGTCACACAAAGCCAACCAGAAAATCCTAGTCACCTCCCCCAGGGAAAGACAGGCACACCAGTGGGCAGGACCAGACGGAAGGAAACGCCCACCTAGGGGTCTGGAGACCCCGGGGCAGGAAAAAGGAGTCAGTTGTTTTTAAGGAGAGTTGTGGAGTGAGGAGTAAGGAGTGGAGTCCAGGCCTCTGCTTTAGACCTGAGGCTGAACTGACAGGTTAGTTAACCCCGCTTAACTAACTTAAGACAACAAATGGGCTGCAATGCTGAGAACCTGCTTACCTACGTAACTGATGAGGGAGGATGTCGCAAATCCATGGGAAGATGTTCAAGCTCTCCTGCAGTTCTTGGTGGTCCGTACAGTCCGACCACTTCGAATTCTGAAAGGCACTCTTACCCTTTCTACCCTGGAACGAAGCTTACGCAAATAAACATGCTTGACCCTGGAATTGTTGACTCCGGTCTTCCTTTCATACCCCACACCTCCATTCCCATTTCTTATTTAAAAGTAATTACACAGACACAAATTTATCTTTGGATAATTTTGGCCATAGCAGCCATTTTATTAACAAGAATACATAACCAATAAAATTTGCAATGTGGTAAGGTCCTTGAAGCTACCAAAACCCTGGTGATTCCCATAACCGAGCAATAAAAAACCTCAACTTGCTCCCAGCCATTACCCACACTGGCTCAGGAGCACCAAATGGTAAGGGTTAATCCTCCGTCAACCCCAACCACACCCCCAGGGGCCCCGACATACCCCGTCGGGGTTCCCCCCCAAAATCACCAGGGGACCATCAATTCTGCCAATGAGGGGATCCATACCCGGATGAATCCCCGAACCAATTTTAAACCAACTTCAAGGACCCACCAATAAACAACACCACAACGAAGGCACCTTGAAACCCTTCAAGTGCCTGAGACCCCCCGCAACCAAAGGGCCCTCTCAATACCTCCCTGCAAGCCAAGAGCCCATAAGTCAGTTCCCACCGCATTAAGGTGTACCCCGTCAGCCAACCAAAATTCCTCTTCCGTCCTTTCCAACTCAACATGCCGTATTGCTATACCCCCGTTCCGACTAACAAACTTCGAGATCACCCTATTAACCTTCGCCCGCGCCTTGTTCAACCTGTCAACTGACCGCGCTTTCTGCCAACTCTTTCTCGCTACTATCTCCGACCAGACTATCGTTAGACCTGGAAACGACACCCATAACCGTAACAAATCATGTTTGATGTCCTTTATCAAGATTCGAAAAGGACGCCCACCCAAATCATTCCCCCCGGCATGCAACACTAAGATGTCAGGAGGTCTGTCCAACCGGGCGTATCTATGCACCTCCTGCAACACCCTGTTCCACCCTAACCCCCGAACACCGAGCCATCGCACGAGAGCCAGGTCCTTCTCAAAACCTAGCTGTCTCCCGTTCCATCTCGCGTCCGCTCGTCGGGCTCCCCAATACACATAAGAGTGGCCAAGGATCCAGACCAGGGAAGGAAGGGGGGGTGCTTCTGCAATACAAAATGTACAGATGACACCATTTTATTGCCTCACCAAACCAAATTTACAAAAAACACACACTCTCACCCCCCCCCCCATTGCTACCCTAATACCCCCCCCCTTTTCCCCTCAATTGCCAACAACCACCTGGGGACGTACATACGACTTAAAGCGCTGCGACTTCCACCTACCAATCTGCTTAACTGTCTCCTCCGGTAGGCCGCATATAGAGGCCTCCGTCGCTGCCCCAATCCGAAAGACTTCGGATCTAACCCCAACGACTTCAAACATGCCCTAAAAACACTCACAAATTGGTATCTCGATAAAAAGGACCCATCCTCGTGACATAATAAGGGGCCATCCACCTTCGGACGGATCTGTTGAAAATTCCCGAGACACTTGAACGGGCACATATCAGATGCCACAACCATCCCCAAACGGACTAGTCTACCCACACCTCTCTGATCAGTTTTCGATTTCCTAATCCAAAATTCAACTCCGTTTTCCACTGACAATGTCACCCCAATCCAAGCCCCCGGGGAACGCCTTACTGGGCGATACCAACTCCCCAACCCGCAGGGCTCCAAAAAACGCCAAAGAAAAGGCTAACTTAAACAAACTCACCTCAAACGGAGATAGACAAACCCCCCACAACGCCCTACCCAGCCCAGCCCAGCTGGGACCCAGTTTGAGCGAGGAACGGAACAAGTCCTTCCCACACCAAGGTTTGCAGGCCCTACCTCAGTCAGGGTTTCACCCACACTCTACAGCTCCGGAATGTCATGCTCTTCAGCCTCCTCCTCCTCCTGCGCATCCTCATCCACTTTACCCTCCACACCAGTCCCAAGCTGGAAGCACTGCAGCACTGCCTCGGCGAAGCGGCAACAGGCTGTGCTGCAGCTAATCTGCATAAGTGACAAATCCCACAATGCAGAAGAGGTGTGGACAGCTCTAAAACAGCATGCAGATCACTGGCTCACACCTCTGAACCTAAAGCCAGGAAAGGTTGTGTGTGACAATGGCCGGAACCTAGTGGCGGCTTTGAGGCGAGGCCAGCTGACACATGTTCCATGCATGGCCCATGTGCTCAACCTCGTGGTTCAGCGGTTTCTAAAGTCATACCCAGAGCTGTCTGATCTGCTGGTAAAAGTTCGCCGCCTGTCTGCACATTTTCGAAAGTCACCTACTGCTTCAGCCGGCCTTGCCGGCTTTCAGCGTCGTTTGCATCTTCCGGCTCACAGACTGGTGTGTGATGTCCCCACGCGTTGGAATTCAACTCTGCACATGTTGATCAGGATATGTGAGCAGAAGAGGGCAGTTGTTGAGTACCTGCATCACCTAAGCCGTCGGGAAATGGGTCAAACTCCACACATAACACCTGAGGAGTGGAGATGGATGTCCGACCTATGTACCATCCTCCAAAACTTTGAGGACTCCACCAAGATGGTGAGCGGCGATGACGCCATTATTAGCGTCACCATACCGCTTCTCTGCCTTCTAAAACGGTCTCTGCTCAAAACCAAACATGATGCATTGCAGGCGGAACACGATGAGTTGGAGCAAGAAACAGTAGTGGGATTGGGTGATAACACATAGCCCAGCCTCGTCTCATCACAACGTGCAGTGGAGGACTATGACGAGGAGGAAGATGAAGACATGGAGCAACTCTCCGGCCAAATTGAGGATATGACATGCATACCAGTCATATGCTCAGTTCAGCGTGGCTGGCCAGAGGACAGGGTAGATGAGGAGGAGGAGGAGAAGGAGGAGGACAGCATGTTCAGTCATCGTGTTGGTCTGGATACTGAAGTGATGGCTGTTAAGAGTCTGGCGCACATGGATGACTTTATGGTAAGCTGCCTGTCTCGTGACCCTCGCGTTAAGAACATCTTGGCCGACAATCATTACTGGTTGGTAACACTGTTAGACCCACGATACAAGGAGAACTTTATGTCTCTTATTCCCGAGGCGGAGAGGTCAGCCAAAATGCAGCAGTTCCGGAAGGCCATAGTCACGGAAGTAGGCAAAGCATTCCCTTCACAAAACGCTAGCGTCATAATTGTAACACTATTAGTTAAAAGAAAGGGATAAAATGTAAAAAAAAACAAAATAAGGCATGACTTTTTTTTAACATCACATTTATTTTTTTTAGATTTAACCAAAGAATGTGCACATTTGTTATAATAAACAAGTGAAAAATGTTGAAAATCAGTCATCCAAAGGTGTGTGAAAAAAATATATACATATATGGTACCAATAAAAATGTCACTTTGTCTTGCAAAGAATGCAGCCCCCCAAATTATTTTTTTCCTCTGTGCGGCCCATACACCCAGCCGAGTTTGAGACCCCCTGCCTTACACTATATAGATATTATGTTCATTCCCCATCTATCTTGCTCAGGAGAGCATCTCCCTCCCCCGGCACCAAGAGCAGCTCATACTGAATTGTTACATTGACTAGTAACACTGCACACAGAAATGCACCTTAATATTCCACTGTTAACCCTTTCCTCCCAGCAGTAACACACAACTCCTCACCTTGATATCATGGTGATTTATGGTCAGAATGACTTCAATGCGATCAGTGATTTCTATTCTAGCTCTGCTCACATAGATTTTATATCCACACTCAACTATAGGCCGTTCTTCATATTTTGGGGGCTTTTAGTCAGATATACTAGTTTGTGCCTGTATAGTATTGGTGTAGATGGGAGTGTAGGGCATGGGTTACATGGCACTGTGGTGGGATACTGATGGGAGGTATTGGTGCTGTGTTTGATGCTTCTACTGGGTATTTTCCTACAAATACTGGAACAGCTCACTGCTTAGAATGATCCTTCCCAGCTCTATAATATATTATATATACCCCACAATGCAGGCTCACACACACATTTGTCTCAAGTGTGTTGTAGGGACACAGATACAGTCTTGGTCATGTGACTAAAGGCTACTTTACACACTGCGATATCGGTCCCGATATCGCTAGTGTGGGTACCCGCCCCCATCTGTTGCGCGACACGGGTAAATCGCTGCCCATGCCGCACAACACCGACCAGACCCGTCACACATACTTACCTGCCCGGCGACGTCGCTGTGACCGGCGAACCGCCTCCTTTCTAAGGGGACGGTCCGTGCGGCGTCACAGCGACGTCACTGAGCGACCGCCCAATAGCAGCGGAGGGGCGGAGATGAGTGGCCGGAACATCCCGCCCACCTCCTTCCTTCCTCATAGCGGCTGGGAGGCAGGTAAGGAGAGGTTCCTCGTTTCTGCGGTGTCACACGGAGTGATGTGTGCTGCCGCGGGAGCGACGAACTACATCGTTACTAGAGTTGAGCGCGGTTCGTGGTTCGTGGTTCTCCAGTTCTAGGCTCGAGTGATTTTGGGGCATGTTCTAGATCGAACTAGAACTCGAGCTTTTTGCAAAAGCTCGATAGTTCTAGAAACGTTCGAGAACGGTTCTAGCAGCCAAAAAACAGCTAAATCTTAGCTTGGTTTCTGCTGTAATAGTGTAAGTCACTCTGTGAATTAAACTATTATCACATTTCAGTGTATAGTGTGCGTGAACAGCGCCTTCAGATCACTGCTGTTTCTATAATGGCGATCGCCATTTTTTTTTTTTTTTTTTCTTGTCTTCCTTCCCTAAGCGCGCGCGTCTTGTGGGGCTGGCCAGCATGTCAGCCAATCACAGACACACACACACCTAAGTGGACTTTGAGGCAGAGAAGCAACGGCATGTGTGATATGATCTGCATGTCACATGTCCCTGCATTATAAAACCGGACATTTTCTTCACGATCGCCATTATCTGCCTTCTGCGTCTTTGGTGTCAGACATCACTGTCGCAGTTCCGTCCTTTGTCCTATCGCCGATACAGCTGTATGCGCTGCATACACAGCGTTAGACAGCTTAGGGAGAGCACATTCTAGCAGTCATTTTAAGGGCTCGTACCGGCAGGGTCAGAGAGCCATAGGTGACAGGTCCTGCAAACAGCAACAGCGTCTGTGTAGCCCAGGTCAGGGATTTCCTCCCTGCATTTCACCATTAGGAGGGAATAGAAAGGCAGGCTTCCATTCCTCTACCCAGAGCACCACAATCCTGCCACTGTACCCTCTTGTCCTCTGCACACTCCAACTCATTCTAAGTAAGCCATTATACTAGCAAACACTCAGTGTACCTAGTGGCATCCTATCTGTGGCTATTGGACTTTGCTATAGTCCCACTAGTGCAAAGACATTTGCAGAGCACATCTGCCTGCATTGCACACTCCAAGTTTTTTAAACTAAGCAATTTTACTAGCAAACACTCAGTGTACCTAGTGGCATCCTATACGTGGCTATTGGACTTTGCTATAGTCCCACTAGTGCCAAGACATTTGCAGAGCGCATCTGCCTGCGTTGCACACTCCAACAAATTATAACGAAGCCATTATACTAGCAAACACTCAGTGTACCTAGTGGCATCCTATACGTGGCTATTGGACTTTGCTATAGTCCCACTAGTGCCAAGACATTTGCAGAGCGCATCTGCCTGCGTTGCACACTCCAACTAATTATAACGAAGCCATTATACTAGCAAACACTCAGTGTACATAGTGGCATCCTATACGTGGCTATTGGACTTTGCTATAGTCCCACTAGTGCCAAGACATTTGCAGAGCGCATCTGCCTGCGTTGCACACTCCAACTAATTATAACGAAGCCATTATACTAGCACACACTCAGTGTACCTAGTGGCATCCTATACGTGGCTATTGGACTTTGCTATAGTCCCACTAGTGCAAAGACATTTGCAGAGCACATCTGCCTGCATTGCACACTCCAACTTTTTTAAACTAAGCAATTATACTAGCAAACACTCAGTGTACCTAGTGGCATCCTATACGTGGCTATTGGACTTTGCTATAGTCCCACTAGTGCAAAGACATTAGCAGAGCACATCTGCCTGCATTGCACACTCCAAGTTTTTTAAACTCAGCCATTATACTAGCAAACACTCAGTGTACCTAGTGGCATCCTATACGTGGCTATTGGACTTTGCTATAGTCCCACTAGTGCCAAGACATTTGCAGAGCGCATCTGCCTGCGTTGCACACTCCAACTAATTATAACGAAGCCATTATACTAGCAAACACTCAGTGTACCTAGTGGCATCCTATACGTGGCTATTGGACTTTGCTATAGTCCCACTAGTGCCAAGACATTTGCAGAGCGCATCTGCCTGCGTTGCACACTCCAACAAATTATAACGAAGCCATTATACTAGCAAACACTCAGTGTACCTAGTGGCATCCTATACGTGGCTATTGGACTTTGCTATAGTCCCACTAGTGCCAAGACATTTGCAGAGCGCATCTGCCTGCGTTGCACACTCCAACTAATTATAACGAAGCCATTATACTAGCAAACACTCAGTGTACCTAGTGGCATCCTATACGTGGCTATTGGACTTTGCTATAGTCCCACTAGGGCCAAGACATTTGCAGAGCGCATCTGCCTGCGTTGCACACTCCAACTAATTATAACGAAGCCATTATACTAGCAAACACTCAGTGTACCTAGTGGCATCCTATACGTGGCTATTGGACTTTGCTATAGTCCCACTAGTGCCAAGACATTTGCAGAGCGCATCTGCCTGCGTTGCACACTCCAACTAATTATAACGAAGCCATTATACTAGCACACACTCAGTGTACCTAGTGGCATCCTATACGTGGCTATTGGACTTTGCTATAGTCCCACTAGTGCCAAGACATTTGCAGAGCACATCTGCCTGCATTGCACACTCCAAGTTTTTTAAACTCAGCCATTATACTAGCAAACAGTCAGTGTACCTAGTGGCATCCTAAACGTGGCTATTGTACTTTTGTCAATTCACAGTATTGGAACGTTATTTGCAGCACGTCTGCCTGCATTGCACACTCTAACTTTTTTAAACTCAGCCATTATACTAGCAAACAGTCAGTGTACCTAGTGGCATCCTAAACGTGGCTATTGTACTTTTGTCAATTCACAGTATTGGAACGTTATTTGCAGCACGTCTGCCTGCATTGCACACTCTAACTTTTTTAAACTCAGCCATTATACTAGCAAACACTCACTGTACCTAGTGGCATCCTAAACGTGGCTATTGTACTTTTGTCAATTCACAGTATTGGAACCTTATTTGCAGCACGTCTGCCTGCATTGCACACTCTAACTTTTTTAAACTCAGCCATTATACTAGCAAACACTCACTGTACCTAGTTGTATCCTAAACGTGGCTATTGTACTTTTGTCAATTCACAGTATTGGAACGTTATTTGCAGCACGTCTGCCTGCATTGCACACTCTAACTTTTTTAAACTCAGCCATTATACTAGCAAACACTCACTGTACCTAGTGGCATCCTAAACGTGGCTATTGTACTTTTGTCAATTCACAGTATTGGAACGTTATTTGCAGCACGTCTGCCTGCATTGCACACTCTAACTTTTTTAAACTCAGTCATTATACTAGCAAACAGTCAGTGTACCTAGTGGCATCCTATACGTGGCTATTGTACTTTTGTCAATTCACAGTATTGGAACGTTATTTGCAGCACGTCTGCCTGCATTGCACACTCTAACTTTTTTAAACTCAGCCATTATACTAGCAAACAGTCAGTGTACCTAGTGGCATCCTAAACGTGGCTATTGTACTTTTGTCAATTCACAGTATTGGAACGTTATTTGCAGCACGTCTGCCTGCATTGCACACTCTAACTTTTTTAAACTCAGCCATTATACTACCAAACAGTCAGTGTACCTAGTGGCATCCTATACGTGGCTATTGGACTTTGCTATAGTCCCACTAGTGCCAAGACATTTGCAGAGCACATCTGCCTGCATTGCACACTCCAAGTTTTTTAAACTCAGCCATTATACTAGCAAACAGTCAGTGTACCTAGTGGCATCCTAAACGTGGCTATTGTACTTTTGTCAATTCACAGTATTGGAACGTTATTTGCAGCACGTCTGCCTGCATTGCACACTCTAACTTTTTTAAACTCAGCCATTATACTACCAAACAGTCAGTGTACCTAGTGGCATCCTATACGTGGCTATTGGACTTTGCTATAGTCCCACTGGTGCCAAGACATTTGCAGAGCACATCTGCCTGCATTGCACACTCCAAGTTTTTTAAACTCAGCCATTATACTAGCAAACAGTCAGTGTACCTAGTGGCATCCTAAACGTGGCTATTGTACTTTTGTCAATTCACAGTATTGGAACGTTATTTGCAGCACGTCTGCCTGCATTGCACACTCTAACTTTTTTAAACTCAGCCATTATACTAGCAAACACTCACTGTACCTAGTGGCATCCTAAACGTGGCTATTGTACTTTTGTCAATTCACAGTATTGGAACGTTATTTGCAGCACGTCTGCCTGCATTGCACACTCTAACTTTTTTAAACTCAGCCATTATACTAGCAAACAGTCAGTGTACCTAGTGGCATCCTAAACGTGGCTATTGTACTTTTGTCAATTCACAGTATTGGAACGTTATTTGCAGCACGTCTGCCTGCATTGCACACTCTAACTTTTTTAAACTCAGCCATTATACTAGCAAACAGTCAGTGTACCTAGTGGCATCCTATACGTGGCTATTGTACTTTTGTCAATTCACAGTATTGGAACGTTATTTGCAGCACGTCTGCCTGCATTGCACACTCTAACTTTTTTAAACTCAGCCATTATACTAGCAAACAGTCAGTGTACCTAGTGGCATCCTAAACGTGGCTATTGTACTTTTGTCAATTCACAGTATTGGAACGTTATTTGCAGCACGTCTGCCTGCATTGCACACTCTAACTTTTTTAAACTCAGCCATTATACTACCAAACAGTCAGTGTACCTAGTGGCATCCTATACGTGGCTATTGGACTTTGCTATAGTCCCACTAGTGCCAAGACATTTGCAGAGCACATCTGCCTGCATTGCACACTCCAAGTTTTTTAAACTCAGCCATTATACTAGCAAACAGTCAGTGTACCTAGTGGCATCCTAAACGTGGCTATTGTACTTTTGTCAATTCACAGTATTGGAACGTTATTTGCAGCACGTCTGCCTGCATTGCACACTCTAACTTTTTTAAACTCAGCCATTATACTAGCAAACACTCACTGTACCTAGTGGCATCCTAAACGTGGCTATTGTACTTTTGTCAATTCACAGTATTGGAACGTTATTTGCAGCACGTCTGCCTGCATTGCACACTCTAACTTTTTTAAACTCAGCCATTATACTAGCAAACAGTCAGTGTACCTAGTGGCATCCTATACGTGGCTATTGTACTTTTGTCAATTCACAGTATTGGAACGTTATTTGCAGCACGTCTGCCTGCATTGCACACTCTAACTTTTTTAAACTCAGCCATTATACTAGCAAACAGTCAGTGTACCTAGTGGCATCCTAAACGTGGCTATTGTACTTTTGTCAATTCACAGTATTGGAACGTTATTTGCAGCACGTCTGCCTGCATTGCACACTCTAACTTTTTTAAACTCAGCCATTATACTAGCAAACACTCACTGTACCTAGTTGTATCCTAAACGTGGCTATTGTACTTTTGTCAATTCACAGTATTGGAACGTTATTTGCAGCACGTCTGCCTGCATTGCACACTCTAACTTTTTTAAACTCATCCATTATACTAGCAAACACACAGTGTACCTAGTGGCATCCTATACGTGGCTATTGGACTTTGCTATAGTCCCACTAGTGCCAAGACATTTGCAGAGCGCATCTGCCTGCGTTGCACACTCCAACAAATTATAACGAAGCCATTATACTAGCACACACTCAGTGTACCTAGTGGCATCCTATACGTGGCTATTGGACTTTGCTATAGTCCCACTAGTGCAAAGACATTTGCATAGCACGTCTGCCTGCATTGCACACTACAACTTTTTTAAACTAAGCAATTTTACTAGCAAACACTCACTGTACCTAGTTGTATCCTAAACGTGGCTATTGTACTTTTGTCAATTCACACTACTGCAAATCTATGTGCAGCACCTCTGCATGACAACCTCGTGCTCTGTTTTTAATAAGCTATAATGATAGCACAAAATACTGCCATTTTGTGGCATCATAGAACTGGCTGTTGTATTCCATTAGTGCCCCACTGGTGACAAGCTATTTCTAGCACCTCTACATCACACCCTCATGCACATTTTGCTACGCTAATGTTATAGCAAACTCATGGAATTCATTGCTGCATTTCATAATTCGGAGGGATAGAAAGTCAGGCTTCCTTTAGCTTTTCCTTCTGTTCATAGACAGCATCTCCAAGACAAATTTCCCCTCCACGTCTAAGTGTGGAGAGGCAGCTAGTGCGCATGCGTGTGCCGATGTACCCCAGCTGCAGCATAATTACAGTGTTTCGCCTAGTGAGTATGCTCAGCCTGACTGTGCCATTCCTGACGCTAAGTTTTCATTTCGGGATACAGCGCATGCTCCCACACTAAGTGTGAAAAGCCTCTTTGCACAGGTGCTTGCATTCCGTGCCGGGTCTAAGTCCTGTTTTGGGCATAGACACCATGCTAAAGCTGATAGTCTTTTTTCAGAGACTGTATTTCATGCTACTGAGCATGCTCAGGCACTTCCTGCATCAGAGACTAGGTCCGGTAATGAACTCTTTGGCCCTGGCCCTGATGTGGGGGTCCCATATAGACCACAGGGCATCAGGTGTCCTCCCAAATGGCTTGCAGAGGCCCACACCTATGACTTGTCACCGCATTATTGATGCTCAGACGATGACTGGTGAGGTGTTTGGGTCATGGCAGCCATGAGGTCATCATTGAAGTTGCGTTTCCAAATAGGACGCTAGTTATGCCACTCATGACGTGTCACTCTACTTTTGTCTCCAGGAGGTGCATTGTGGTTCACCCTGGTTTGGGGCGGACCCAGGTTATAAAAGGGGCTGGAGCCAACAAGGAGGTGCGCAGTCTTCTATTATGCTCCGAAAGAGCACACCTCCATGTGTTGAACCCATTGCGGCTTTAGGCCAGAGGTAGGCAGGGATCGGGTGGTGGATGCAGGCCACCACCACAGTTGGTAACGCAGAACGGTTAAGACCAGCTCCTGTCCTAACAGTCCTGCTTGTGCAGCCCAGTGGCATTAACAGGCCTGCTGCTGCTGATGCGCCTGCTGTCCACAGGTGTGGCCCCTACGCACACGGTCAGCGTACTCAATGGCCCCTGTGTTGTTAACAGGGAGTTCCTGGGCTGGGTGGGCATGTGGACCCTGTGACGCTAACAGGGCTCACAGTCTCCAGATCCGAATGGCGTCTAACTCGGTTCAGGCTACTATTAGTTTCATAGCCACACAGCTCTGTATCCTCCACCAAACCTTCAAGTTGCCAACCTCTCCTTTTCCAACTGGGAGCACGGTGGACACTGACTGCTGATGGGGATATATACCTTTCTCTTTCTTTTCTTATTAATTTTCGTTATATAGCGGTCACAGATTATATACCACTTTATCCAAATCTGCCAGTCCCACTGTAACAGATGTTGTTTCTTCAGCAAATGTTACAGTTGCTTAACCACCAAATCCACGGACCAAAACTTTTTTCCCCTTTCCAACACACCTGTTCCCCTTTCCAACAGCATCTGTCCTTTTTCAACTCATTTTGGGATATGACCAAAAGTGCAACTGTGCAGGGACACCGTACTCAACGCCATCTCAGCACAGCAGCCATCCCTAGGTCCCTCCGATGTGGACAAGTAAAAGACCATTTCCTCCTATCCATGACAAAGCGTTGAGATTCACTCTGTGCAGCACTGGTGTTTAGTGGACAAGTAGATCTAAGATTGCGTACCACATTCTGCAGATACTCCTGTATACGTGCGTCTATTTCTATGGCAGGAATTAGTTCGCCAAATTTTGTCTTGTACCGGGGATCTAACAGTGTGGCAACCCAGTATTCAGGATTAGTTCAAATTCATACAATCCGAGGGTCATGTAGGTAGTGCAGCAAGAAGGCGCTCATGTGTCTTGTGCATCCAGGAGGACCAAGTCCTTGGTGTGTTGGTGGCAGAGAGGTGAGAATCGTGCATCCTTCCTCTGCCCTCTACCCACAACCTCGCACAACCGAAATGTGAGCAAGCTCTCACTCATCTGCTGAGTCTTCCATGCCCATCGCCAGTTCGTCCTCCATTTCTTCATGGGCTCCTGCACTTTCATCAACACTTTTTGCTGATACTATGCGCCCTTGTTAATCCCTCTCCCTCACCATGAATGCCGCATAGGTGCCGCTGACCATCTGGACCTCGTAGATCTTGTTATCCCTTCCGCATATGACTCCTCCTGTACTTCCTCCCCTTCCTCTTGTCCCAACACCTGACTCAGAATAATAATTACAGTGTGCTCCATCATGTAGATGACCAGAATTGTCACGCTGAGAATGACATTGCCAGTGCTAAACATCTTCGTCGACATTTCAAAACTGTGTAGCAGGGTGCATAGGTCCTTGATCTGACACCACTCCAGCAGCGTGATCTGCACCACCTCTGGATCAAGTTATCCCAGGCTATATGTCTTACCGTATTTCAGCAGGGCTCTGCGGTGCTGCCACACACGCTGCAACATGTGCAGATTCCAATTCCTGCGTGTCGAAACATCGCATTTACGGCGTTTAACTGCCAGACCCTAAGACTTCCGGAGTGATGAAAGTTGTTGAGCTGCTGTGTGCGCACGATGGAAGTGAGCACATAGCGAGCGTGCCCACTGCACAAGGCCATGTAGGCCGTGATGGTGTTTTAAAAATTGCTGGCGAATTCGGTTCAACACGTGAGCCCTAAAAGGCACGTGTGTCACATTGCCCTGAGGATGGCCCGCAGCCAGGTTTGCATCATTGCCGCACACGGCTGTTAAGTCACCAACGTAGTCCGCTCCGTCAATTTGTACTCCGGTTGCCAGGTGACAACGTGTTCCTTTCATGAATAGTGCTGATGATGTGAGAGTAGTCGATGCCAGCGGCGCAGGTGGACGCAGGTTATGCTCACCCACTGGGCTGCATTACCTTGACAGATGCAGAATCTCTGGCTGAATGTAGCTGGTGGGTATCTCACAGATGAAATACCATCATTCAGCTACAACCAATGGGAAGACACCACACCCTTTTTTATGCCCATCCTGTCTGCAGACCACTGCCAGACATAGCTATGAACCTCTGGTTAATTTTACCCCCAGTTCAGTTTTATGATTTTGTGTGCTTGTTACCTGACTACTTTTCCTGCTTGCTGTTTATGTACCTTGTTGGCCGATACGCATTTCAACTCTGCTTGTTTTCTGATTCTTTCCTGGCCGTCCCATTCTGTTCCTGTTCCTCAATTAATGTTTTGACCCTGCCTGACTACTATTCTCTGTAATAGCGGTGTGACTCACATTTCCCATACATTTCAAAGTAAAGCTTTGACCGCCTGATGGCATTGAGCTCTGCTGCCAGCATAGTAAGGAGGTGTGTGGTAGTCCTTGTGCGCAGTTGCAAGGAAGGGTGGCCTGACCACACAGGGTTTGCGCCAAGGTAGAGGACCCACACGAGGTTGAAGAGGCAGAAGCAGTGTATTAACTTCTACATACAGAACAAGGATTGAAACAACTCGTGGGGACGGCAAGACTTGTACAGCAGACCCTTCTCCATCTCTCACCATAGTTTGCCAGTGCCCAGTCAGTGACATGTAATGACCCTGTCTATGCTTACTGGTCCAAGTATCTGTGTTGAAATGCACCCTGTCGCACACAGATTTTCTCAAGGAAGTGGTGATGTTGTGTGCGACATGCTGGTGTAGCGCGGGCATGCTTTTCTTGGAGAAGCAGTGGTGATTGGGCATGTGGTACTGGGGCACAGCGACAGACATAAGGTCTGTAAAATCCTGTGTGTCCACTGTGGCGCCCCTGACCTGGTCAGGCACCACTGAGTACTGCACCCATGCTGGGGACAGTACAACACAGGTAATCCAGAAGGCTGACCGGGGTGTGGAACACAGGCGCATAGTGATCAGGTCTCACACATGTACCCATGAGAGGACCCCTGGGGATCCCAGGAGGGGGAAAAGCCTTCACCTTCACTGGAATAGTGGAGGGGGCCAAAAGCCTCCATCTCCTCTCAAGGGGTGTGGTAAGAGAATCTGGTTGCTAGGTGGCGTAGGCAAGAACAGGAGAGGAGGAGCAGTGAGCCAGTTCAGGGCAGAGTCCAGGGAGCTCCGAGGAGAGCTGACCCCTTCCCCTGGGCTGCTGGAGTCTGACAGCGTCCGCGCAGTGGCTACCGACGGGGGAGAACGGTCACCTAGGAGTGCTACCCGAAACCCATCTCCAGCTAGAGAGAGAGCACAGAGTGGGAAGTAAGGAGACTGCTAGGGAGAACCAGGCCCAAACGGGCGGCAGATCCCGAAGCGGAGATAGATCCAGCTTTCTTTTGCTAAACCTGCCGGTGTGGGGCTCTCAAAGCCCACGCCACAACACCACAAAAGCCGCAGCCACGTAGCCACAGTTAGGGCCCATAGCTCACAGGAGGCAAGCAGCTGGAGTGAGCTGGTCCAGGCAACAAGCACACGGCAAACGAAGGGGAGTGAGGCTTCAGCAACTTCCCTGGGTGACCCCCATAGGGACTCAAAGTCGGGGTCACCCCAAACCACCAAGGGCTAAGGAAGGCGAGTTAGTAGTCACCCTCACAAGTCAGCCTGAAGGACACCTGGTTCCCGCCTGGTTCATCCCAGCTACGCCCGGGTTACTCACCCTGCCACCTGAAGTGAGTAAAAACCCTGAAAGACATTCTGCCTGTGTGGAGTTATTCTGCGCCTTGTGGTACTACGCACCTACACAGGGCCCTGGGGCTTGCCTCACTCTCAGGAGGCTATTCCAACTAACTGCACTCACCATCAGCCCCAGGCGTCCCTCAACCTGCAGTGGCGGTCCCCACTGACCGCAATACTGAGAGTGGCGTCACGACAATCAAGAAGAAGATCTCCTACCTGTGACCAGATCCAGCCGAGTGGAGTCCCTGAAGGTAATGCACCGACACTACACCTGTGGGGCTTCACATCTGGCGTCACGAACAGGATAAGGACTAGACCTGTTCAGACAGGTGACCATGTGCCTGGGCGGTCCGCTTGAAAAATTGGAAGCGCCGCCATATTGCCACCATGAAAAGCGCGCTGAAAAACAACAGCAGCCCGCGCTGGAAGAAGTTACCGCCCACGAAGAGGAGTGGCTACCCAGAGATCCCCTGCAGAGTTCTGACCTCGCTAGTGATGAGAGCGGAGGCGTCCAGAGACGGCGGGAAGGAAAGAGAGCCACAAGCCTGCTGCTGCAGAGAGAAGAGATGGAGTCCGGACGTGGATACCCAGAACCAGGCTCTGCTGCCTGGTGGTGCCGGGAGCTTGCTATCTTCTGCGATCAGCTGGAGGCCAGGATCATGCGACAGCTCAGTGAGGGACGCACGGAGCTTCTGGAGATGGCTGCGGCGGTTCGGACCTACGAGGAGGGAGCCGCGCGACGCCTGCCAGATCGAGCGGCGACGACTCAGATCCCGATGGTGCCACTGATGGGTGAGTCCAGAGTTGCCCCGGCCAGCGCAAGTGCTCCAACCCCTGCTGCTACGACCGCGGTCCCAGAAGAGGCGCCCGGCGCGGCGACGCTGAGCCAGGCCGCAGCCATGCCAGGTGCGGCCCGCCAAGCCCCGGCCGCCGCAGCGATGCCCTGCTCGGCCCGCCAAGCCCCGGCCGCCGCAGCGATGCCCTGCTCGGCCCGCCAAGCCCCGGCCGCCGCAGCGATGCCCTGCTCGGCCCGCCAAGCCCCGGCCGCCGCAGCGATGCCCTGCTCGGCCCACCAAGACCCGGTCCCTGCAGCGACGCCCAGCCCAGCCTGCACAGATCCCATCGCAGCTGCGACGCCGATCCAGGCCGCCGCCATACAGGGCGCGGCCCGCCAAGACCAGGCCGCCGCCATACAGGGCGCGGCCCGCCAAGACCAGGCCGCCGCCATACAGGGCGCGGCCCGCCAAGACCAGGCCGCCGCCATACAGGGCGCGGCCCGCCAAGACCAGGCCGCCGCCATACAGGGCGCGGCCCGCCAAGACCAGGCCGCCACCATGCCAGGCGCGGCCCGCCAAGAGATTGCATCACCATTTTCCCCGGCCTGCAAGGCCAGAGCAGACACCGCTCCCCAGCCTAAGGAAGTCCCTACTAGGAAATCCCTAATAGGTGAAGACTCCGCATACTGGCAGCTGAAGGCTGACCTGGAGGCCAAGTTCCCACAGGAGATGGTGGACAGATACATGCTCCCTCCGCACACCCCTAAGGCAACCCCTGCAGCAACCACGCTGAAGAGTCCACCGCCTGGGCCAGCTGAGGAACACTCATCCCCGGCGCTGCCACGACCAGAGTGCAGCGAAGAACTAAGGGGGAGAGGAGGGCAAGAAGCTGAGGAGTTGCCCCCGGAGCCAGCAGCAGTGCTAGTCCCAGAGCCGGAGATGCTGCCATATTCCCGCTGGGACGAGGAAGACCTGACACCTCCTGCTGAAGAAGACCTGCCCAACCGCCCTACCTGGGAGCTTGTAAGCTGCACTTCGCAGAATCCAGTCCGCAAGATACAGCGCCGCAGTAGAACCCAGTCTTTCCCTGCACCGCCATCCCCAGAGCAGAGAGAAGTCACGGCCAGAGACCTACAAGAAAAACGGTTCCTGAGAAGAGCCAAAGCACAGGTCAGAGGACCCCTTTGCAGAGGAGTAGTGGAGGACTTCAGCCTCAAGTCAGGATATGGGTTCATCGTAGCACCTGGTATAAAAGAAGGTATCTTCGTCAACAGAAGAGACGTCAGAGCTAATCTGCCCAGAGGACATCCTGGAAGGAACCTGCGTACAGGAGACTCCGTACAGTTTACTATGCATCGAGGCGAAAGAGGCTGGTATGCCCTAGATGTAGTACCATGTCCCAAAGAAGAAAGGAAAGACAGCCATAAAGAAAGAAAAGACAAAGAACCTACTGAAGAGACAACTACAGATGAGGAAAAAGGTCAAGAAAGCAACAGGTGCCGCAGCCCTACAGGCCCAAGCCCTGGTGAAGAGGAATCTGCCTAAGTTTAAGTAAAGTACAGCAAGTTTTGACCAGTTTGGAAAGTTTGTTTTGCAACGTTTTAAAAGTTCAAGTATGTGCCCACATAAACTGATGTGAGAAATGAACCTTAAGGCTATGAACTGGCTATAGCCACAAACTCTCGCAGTGTAAATAGTTACACCAGAGGGCACCACCGCCACCAGAGTCAGCCTGTTTAGGGGCTTGGCTCGTCTGCAACCAGGAGGAGCCCGTCCGTATATAGGGCCTTGGCTCACCTGCGACCAGAGAGCATGCCTGTTTATGGGGCCTGGCTCTCCACCACAAAGAGGGTACCTGGTCAGCACCAACTGTGGAGGCCGCCTCTGCATCCTGCCAGAAGAGGCTGAAGGCGCGGATCCACCAGGCCAGGTATACCCTGAAACCACCAGCCCATGTAAGCCGCCTCTACATCCTGCCAGAAGTGGCTGAAGTCGCGGCCAACGTGAAAGGGTTTTGGGTGGGTTAACGGACTTGTGGGTGGAGGGTGGTGATGTATGGTACCTGGTGCTTTTAAAAAATGTTTTACATGTTTTAATGTTTTATGCATTTTAAAATGTTGTCTTGCAGCCCGAGGACGTGCTGGTGATAACTAAGGGGGAATGTGGCGCCCCTGACCTGGTCAGGCACCACTGAGTACTGCACCCATGCTGGGGACAGTACAACACAGGTAATCCAGAAGGCTGACCGGGGTGTGGAACACAGGCGCATAGTGATCAGGTCTCACACATGTACCCATGAGAGGACCCCTGGGGATCCCAGGAGGGGGAAAAGCCTTCACCTTCACTGGAATAGTGGAGGGGGCCAAAAGCCTCCATCTCCTCTCAAGGGGTGTGGTAAGAGAATCTGGTTGCTAGGTGGCGTAGGCAAGAACAGGAGAGGAGGAGCAGTGAGCCAGTTCAGGGCAGAGTCCAGGGAGCTCCGAGGAGAGCTGACCCCTTCCCCTGGGCTGCTGGAGTCTGACAGCGTCCGCGCAGTGGCTACCGACGGGGGAGAACGGTCACCTAGGAGTGCTACCCGAAACCCATCTCCAGCTAGAGAGAGAGCACAGAGTGGGAAGTAAGGAGACTGCTAGGGAGAACCAGGCCCAAACGGGCGGCAGATCCCGAAGCGGAGATAGATCCAGCTTTCTTTTGCTAAACCTGCCGGTGTGGGGCTCTCAAAGCCCACGCCACAACACCACAAAAGCCGCAGCCACGTAGCCACAGTTAGGGCCCATAGCTCACAGGAGGCAAGCAGCTGGAGTGAGCTGGTCCAGGCAACAAGCACACGGCAAACGAAGGGGAGTGAGGCTTCAGCAACTTCCCTGGGTGACCCCCATAGGGACTCAAAGTCGGGGTCACCCCAAACCACCAAGGGCTAAGGAAGGCGAGTTAGTAGTCACCCTCACAAGTCAGCCTGAAGGACACCTGGTTCCCGCCTGGTTCATCCCAGCTACGCCCGGGTTACTAACCCTGCCACCTGAAGTGAGTAAAAACCCTGAAAGACATTCTGCCTGTGTGGAGTTATTCTGCGCCTTGTGGTACTACGCACCTACACAGGGCCCTGGGGCTTGCCTCACTCTCAGGAGGCTATTCCAACTAACTGCACTCACCATCAGCCCCAGGCGTCCCTCAACCTGCAGTGGCGGTCCCCACTGACCGCAATACTGAGAGTGGCGTCACGACAATCAAGAAGAAGATCCCCTACCTGTGACCAGATCCAGCCGAGTGGAGTCCCTGAAGGTAATGCACCGACACTACACCTGTGGGGCTTCACACCACTACGCGTAAAGGCAGCATTTCGGTAGCCAACAGCTTACAGAGGGATAGAGTCAACCACTTAGCTTTGTCATGGGTCGCAGTAAGTGGCCTTTTATTTGACCACATCTGAGGGAAAGAGATCTGGCTGCTGTCTGTAGACGGTGTTGAGTAGGGTGTCCCTGGAAAAATGCAGGTTTGTGAGAAAAGTGCAGGCGGAGACATGATGTTGCCTTCATCTTGCCTTCAGATCTGTTCATCTTGTATCATTTTTAAAAAACACATCAAGCAAGGGTTACTCCAAGCGGAGTCTACCTTTTTTCCCAACATTGGGCACACAGACACCCCATCAGTGGCAGCACTTGTGCCCTAGTTGCAAACAGGATGTTTTGATTTGCATCAAGCACATTCCAAATCCACAAGCATTTACTCTCCCCAGGATGACACAGGGGTAGTAAATTCCTTCTGGATCCATGACTTGTTCATTTTGATGAACGTCAGTGTGTCCACATTGTCACTGGACAGACGCGTGCGCTTATCTGTCAGCACACACCCAGCAGCACTGAAGAAGACACGTTCAGAGACAACGCTGGCAGCTGCACACGACAAAATCTCCAAGGCGTAACTGGAGAGCTCTGTCAATTTTTCTAGATTTGAAGCCCAAAAGGAGCAAGGCTCCATTTGCAAAGTCATTGCATCGATGTTCATTTGGAGATACTCCTGTATCATCCTCTCCATCCGTTGACTATGTGTCAGACTTGTTGTCTCTGGTGGCCTTGCAAAGGAGGGTCTAAAAAAATTATGAAAATATTCCATAAAATTGCTGTTACCAGCACCAGATACGGTCCTACTGGTACGGGTAGACTGTTGAAGATGACGATGCCGTCCCATGTTTGTCAAGTTACAACTGGGAGAATCACTCCCTTCACCTGCACGGTTGTTTGGTGTAAAAGCCGAGCTAAGATCGAGTAACAGCTTATGCTGATACTCCAGCATACGTGCGTCCCTTTCTATGGGTGGAATTATGTCACAAAATTTGGACTTGTCCCGGGGATCTAATAGTGTGGCAAGCCAGTAGTCATCATCACTTCTAATTTTGACAATCCGAGGGTCATGTTGGAGGTAGTGCAACAAGAAGGCACTCATGTGTCTTGCGCAGCCATGCGGACCAAGTCCACGCTGTGTTTGTGGCATAGAGGTGCTAACCGTTCTTTCTTCCTCTGACATCTCCCCCCAACCTCTTTCAACTGAATTTTGACCAAGGTCTCCCTCATCCGCTGAGTCTTCCATGTCCATGGACAGTTCGTCCTCCATATCTTCATGTCCTCCTGCACCTTCCTCAACATCTCGCCTGCTACCATGCGCCCTTGTTGATCCCTGTCCCCCATGGTCCCATGCCTGCCGCGTTGGTGATGATGAACGTCTGGACCTTGGTGATGTTGTTGTGTCTTGCGCATATGAATCCTCCTGTAGTTCCTCCCCTTCCTGTTGTCCCACCCCCTGACTCCGAATAGTGTTTAGCGTGTGCTCCAGCATGTAAATGACTGTAATCGTCATGCTGATAATGGCATTGTCAGCGCTAAACATATTCGTCGCCATGTCGAAACTGTGCAGAACGGTGCATAGGTCCTTGATCTGAGATCACTCCATCAGGGTGATCTGCCCCACTTCTGCATCTCGTTGGCCCAGGCTATACATCATGACGTATTGCACCAGGGCTCGCCGGTGCTGCCACAGTCGCTGTAACATGTGGAGAGTTGAATTCCAGCGTGTCGCCACATCGCATTTCAGGCGATGAACCGGCAGGCCGAAAGACTTCTGGAGCGATGCAAGTCGCTCAGCTGCGGCGGTTGAACGGCGGAAGTAAGCACTGCAGACAGTTTACGTGCCCTGGTCAGAAGGCCATCTAGGCCGGGATAGTGTGTTAAAAATTGCTGGACAACAAGGTTCAACACGTGAGCCATACAAGGCACGTGTGTCACCTTGCCCAGGCGAAGGGCCGCACCCAGGTTTGCAGCATTGTCGCACACGGCCTTACCAGGCTGCAGGTTGAGTGGAGACAACCATTTATTAAACTCGGACCGCAGAGCTGACCACAACTCCTCAGCTGTGTGACTCTTATTCCCAAGACATGTCAAGCTAAAGACCGCCTGATGCCGTTGCGCTCTGCTGCCAGCATAGTAATGAGGGGTGCGTGATTCCTTCTGCGCAGTGAGAACGCTGGTGGCCTGACCAGGCAGGCTTGGGGCGGAGGTGGAGGACCCAGATGAGGTGGAGGATGCAGAAGCAGTGGCGGAACTTGGACAGACAGAGGATTGACACACAAGTCGTGGGGACGGCAAGACTTGTGCAGCAGACCCTTCACCATCTATCAACATAGTTACCCAGTGCCCAGTCAGCGACATGTAACGTCCCTGTCCATGCTTACTGGTCCAAGTATCGGTGGTGAAATGCACCCGTTCACACACAGAGTTTCTCAAGGAAGCGGTGATGTTGTGTGCGACATGCTGGTGTAGCGCGGGCACACCTTTCTTAGAGAAGTAGTGGCGACTAGGCATCTGGTACTGGGGCACAGCGACAGACATAAGGTCTCTAAAATCCTGTGTGTCCACTAGGCGGAAAGGCAGCATTTCGGTAGCCAACAGCTTACAGAGGGATAGAGTCAACCTCTTAGCTTTGTCATGGGTCGGAGGAAGTGGCCTTTTATTTGACCACATCTGAGGGACAGAGATCTGGCTGCTGTGTGTAGACGGTGTTGAGTAGGGTGTCCCTGGAAAAATGCAGCTTTGTGAGGAAAGTGCAGGCGGAGACATGATGTTGCCTTCATCCAACGTAGGTGCTATCGATGTCTGAGAGAGCTGTACACACTCACTTGTTTCCCCTTCCAAACCAACTGACGACCTACCAAGCAAACTGCCTGTTGCGGTTACAGTGGTGGAAGTTTTGCGTGGAAAAACAGGTGTGACAGCTGTCCCCACAGTCCTAGAAGATGAAGAGCGCGCGGATGCACTGGAAGGGGCGGGCGGTGGATGGTTCGCTCCGCTAGGCCGCATTGCAGCACAGTGAGCTTCCCACCGGGACCTATGATATTTATTCATGTGACGATTCATGGAAGAAGTTGTCAAACTGCTGAGGTTTTGACCTCTACTAAGAGAATCATGACAAATTTTACATATCACATGATTTGGGCGATCTTTTTCTATGTCAAAAAAGGAACAGGCTAGGCAAGGCTTAGAGGCCATGCGACCTGTTGATGCACCCCGAATAATGCTCATAGGCAGAGTGGTGGCTGAGGATGCAGTTGTAGACGTGCTACCAGTGCTCCGACTCTGTCCAGGAAGGCGCAAGGTAATTTCGTCGTCGGTTGCATCCTCCTCCACCGCCTCTGTTGACCTCCTCGAGTGCCTGACTGGGGGTTGACAGTAGGTGGGATCTAGAACTTCATCATCAATTGTTGTGTTTGCACTCCCCTCCCCCTCAGACCGAGCCTCTTCTTGCCCTGACCGAATATTTAAGTTGTCATCCCAATCGGGTATCTGCGTCTCATCTTCATCAGTATGTTCCTCATTGCCTATAACCACAGTTGTTGGAAAGGCAGCATTTTGGTAGCCAACAGTTTGCATTTTATGAAAGTCAACCTCCAAGCCATGTCATGCCCTTCTAAAAGCATGTATAACACAGCGAGGGGACTCCAACCACAGTCTCCCTCGTTGCCACTCACTGGGCCACACACACCCCACTTGACTGGCATCGGTTGAGCTCCCTTTTGAAAAAGAAAAAGATGCTTTGCATGAAGCACTCTCAAAAATACGCGTGCCTTTCCCGTCCCCTGGCTGACCCAGGGGAAGAAAAGTCCTCTGAGAGCCATGACTTGTTCATCTTGGTTCTTTTAGAGACACAGCGAGGGGACTCCAACCACAGTCTCCCTCGTTTCCACTCACTGGGCCACACACACCCCACTTGACTGGCATCGGTTGAGCTCCCTTTTGAAAAAGAAAAAGATGCTTTGCATGAAGCACTCTCAAAAATACGCGTGCCTTTCCCGTCCCCTGGCTGACCCAGGGGAAGAAAAGTCCTCTGAGAGCCATGACTTGTTCATCTTGGTTCTTTTAGAGACACAGCGAGGGGACTCCAACCACAGTCTCCCTCGTTTCCACTCACTGGGCCACACACACCCCACTTGACTGGCATCGGTTGAGCTCCCTTTTGAAAAAGAAAAAGATGCTTTGCATGAAGCACTCTCAAAAATACGCGTGCCTTTCCCGTCCCCTGGCTGACCCAGGGGAAGAAAAGTCCTCTGAGAGCCATGACTTGTTCATCTTGGTTCTTTTAGAGACACAGCGAGGGGACTCCAACCACAGTCTCCCTCGTTTCCACTCACTGGGCCACACACACCCCACTTGACTGGCATCGGTTGAGCTCCCTTTTGAAAAAGAAAAAGATGCTTTGCATGAAGCACTCTCAAAAATACGCGTGCCTTTCCCGTCCCCTGGCTGACCCAGGGGAAGAAAAGTCCTCTGAGAGCCATGACTTGTTCATCTTGGTTCTTTTAGAGACACAGCGAGGGGACTCCAACCACAGTCTCCCTCGTTTCCACTCACTGGGCCACACACACCCCACTTGACTGGCATCGGTTGAGCTCCCTTTTGAAAAAGAAAAAGATGCTTTGCATGAAGCACTCTCAAAAATACGCGTGCCTTTCCCGTCCCCTGGCTGACCCAGGGGAAGAAAAGTCCTCTGAGAGCCATGACTTGTTCATCTTGGTTCTTTTAGAGACACAGCGAGGGGACTCCAACCACAGTCTCCCTCGTTGCCACTCACTGGGCCACACACACCCCACTTGACTGGCATCGGTTGAGCTCCCTTTTGAAAAAGAAAAAGATGCTTTGCATGAAGCACTCTCAAAAATACGCGTGCCTTTCCCGTCCCCTGGCTGACCCAGGGGAAGAAAAGTCCTCTGAGAGCCATGACTTGTTCATCTTGGTTCTTTTAGAGACACAGCGAGGGGACTCCAACCACAGTCTCCCTCGTTTCCACTCACTGGGCCACACACACCCCACTTGACTGGCATCGGTTGAGCTCCCTTTTGAAAAAGAAAAAGATGCTTTGCATGAAGCACTCTCAAAAATACGCGTGCCTTTCCCGTCCCCTGGCTGACCCAGGGGAAGAAAAGTCCTCTGAGAGCCATGACTTGTTCATCTTGGTTCTTTTAGAGACACAGCGAGGGGACTCCAACCACAGTCTCCCTCGTTGCCACTCACTGGGCCATACACACCCCACTTGACTGGCATCGGTTGAGCTCCCTTTTGAAAAAGAAAAAGATGCTTTGCATGAAGCACTCTCAAAAATACGCGTGCCTTTCCCGTCCCCTGGCTGACCCAGGGGAAGAAAAGTCCTCTGAGAGCCATGACTTGTTCATCTTGGTTCTTTTAGAGACACAGCGAGGGGACTCCAACCACAGTCTCCCTCGTTGCCACTCACTGGGCCACACACACCCCACTTGACTGGCATCGGTTGAGCTCCCTTTTGAAAAAGAAAAAGATGCTTTGCATGAAGCACTCTCAAAAATACGCGTGCCTTTCCCGTCCCCTGGCTGACCCAAGGGAAGAAAAGTCCTCTGAGAGCCATGACTTGTTCATCTTGGTTCTTTTAGAGACACAGCGAGGGGACTCCAACCACAGTCTCCCTCGTTTCCACTCACTGGGCCACACACACCCCACTTGACTGGCATCGGTTGAGCTCCCTTTTGAAAAAGAAAAAGATGCTTTGCATGAAGCACTCTCAAAAATACGCGTGCCTTTCCCGTCCCCTGGCTGACCCAGGGGAATAAAAGTCCTCTGAGAGCCATGACTTGTTCATCTTGGTTCTTTTAGAGACACAGCGAGGGGACTCCAACCACAGTCTCCCTCGTTTCCACTCACTGGGCCACACACACCCCACTTGACTGGCATCGGTTGAGCTCCCTTTTGAAAAAGAAAAAGATGCTTTGCATGAAGCACTCTCAAAAATACGCGTGCCTTTCCCGTCCCCTGGCTGACCCAGGGGAAGAAAAGTCCTCTGAGAGCCATGACTTGTTCATCTTGGTTCTTTTAGAGACACAGCGAGGGGACTCCAACCACAGTCTCCCTCGTTGCCACTCACTGGGCCACACACCCCACTTGACTGGCATCGGTTGAGCTCCCTTTTGAAAAAGAAAAAGATGCTTTGCATGAAGCACTCTCAAAAATACGCGTGCCTTTCCCGTCCCCTGGCTGACCCAGGGGAAGAAAAGTCCTCTGAGAGCCATGACTTGTTCATCTTGGTTCTTTTAGAGACACAGCGAGGGGACTCCAACCACAGTCTCCCTCGTTTCCACTCACTGGGCCACACACACCCCACTTGACTGGCATCGGTTGAGCTCCCTTTTGAAAAAGAAAAAGATGCTTTGCATGAAGCACTCTCAAAAATACGCGTGCCTTTCCCGTCCCCTGGCTGACCCAGGGGAAGAAAAGTCCTCTGAGAGCCATGACTTGTTCATCTTGGTTCTTTTAGAGACACAGCGAGGGGACTCCAACCACAGTCTCCCTCGTTTCCACTCACTGGGCCACACACACCCCACTTGACTGGCATCGGTTGAGCTCCCTTTTGAAAAAGAAAAAGATGCTTTGCATGAAGCACTCTCAAAAATACGCGTGCCTTTCCCGTCCCCTGGCTGACCCAGGGGAAGAAAAGTCCTCTGAGAGCCATGACTTGTTCATCTTGGTTCTTTTAGAGACACAGCGAGGGGACTCCAACCACAGTCTCCCTCGTTTCCACTCACTGGGCCACACACACCCCACTTGACTGGCATCGGTTGAGCTCCCTTTTGAAAAAGAAAAAGATGCTTTGCATGAAGCACTCTCAAAAATACGCGTGCCTTTCCCGTCCCCTGGCTGACCCAGGGGAAGAAAAGTCCTCTGAGAGCCATGACTTGTTCATGTTGGTTCTTTTAGAGACACAGCGAGGGGACTCCAACCACAGTCTCCCTCGTTTCCACTCACTGGGCCACACACACCCCACTTGACTGGCATCGGTTGAGCTCCCTTTTGAAAAAGAAAAAGATGCTTTGCATGAAGCACTCTCAAAAATACGCGTGCCTTTCCCGTCCCCTGGCTGACCCAGGGGAAGAAAAGTCCTCTGAGAGCCATGACTTGTTCATCTTGGTTCTTTTAGAGACACAGCGAGGGGACTCCAACCACAGTCTCCCTCGTTTCCACTCACTGGGCCACACACACCCCACTTGACTGGCATCGGTTGAGCTCCCTTTTGAAAAAGAAAAAGATGCTTTGCATGAAGCACTCTCAAAAATACGCGTGCCTTTCCCGTCCCCTGGCTGACCCAGGGGAAGAAAAGTCCTCTGAGAGCCATGACTTGTTCATCTTGGTTCTTTTAGAGACACAGCGAGGGGACTCCAACCACAGTCTCCCTCGTTTCCACTCACTGGGCCACACACACCCCACTTGACTGGCATCGGTTGAGCTCCCTTTTGAAAAAGAAAAAGATGCTTTGCATGAAGCACTCTCAAAAATACGCGTGCCTTTCCCGTCCCCTGGCTGACCCAGGGGAAGAAAAGTCCTCTGAGAGCCATGTCCACATTGTCAGTGGACAGACACGTGTGCTTATCTGCCAGCAGACCCACAGCAGCACTGAAGACAGGTTCCGAGAGAACGCTGGCTGCAGGACACGACAAGATCCCCAAGACGTACGTGGCGAGCTCAGGCAATTTATCAAGATTGGAAGCCAAGAATGAGCAGGGCTCAAGTTGCACATTAATGGAATCGATGTTTCCTTGCATATACTCATATATCTGTGTGTCCTCCTCTTTTTCCTTGTCCAGCTCTTTTGTTTTCGCATGAGTATATGTCCTTGTCACTTTCCCATGTGTTGTGAGTTGTTTGTGACCTTTTGGACACCTTTGAGGGTGTTTTCTAGGTGTTTTTCTGTGTTTGTGATTGCCTGCCATTGTTTCCTATGCAGTTCGAGTTCGGTTCGTCGAACGTTCGACGAACCGAACTCGAACGGGAGGTCCGTTCGGCGAACCAACCTCGAGCCGAACCGCGACCGGTTCGCTCATCTCTAATCGTTACTGCTGCAGTAACGATAATCGAGAATGGAGACCCATGTCACCGATGAGCGATTTTGCACGTTTTTGCAACGATGCAAAATCGCTCATCGGTGTCACACGCAGCAACATCGCTAATGCGGCCGGATGTGCGTCACAAATTCCGTGACCCCAACGACTCCGCATTAGCGATGTCGCAGCGTGTAAAGCCCCCTTTAGTGGGAGTGGTGTACAGGGTCTTAGCAGTAAAGAGTATTCCATATTTCTGCCAGATACCCACAGAGATATTGAAATCTGAAAAAAGAGACTTCTGCTCATTGAAGGTAAGAACTGCTCACATAGCGTTCAACTCCACAGCAAACGAGTGCTCTAGCACTGGCATCTCAGCAGGGATATTCCCCTACTACACATGTGTGTCTGGGTCGCTGTGACAGTTTACAGGACATAACTCAGGGCACCTAGACAGAAGGCAGAGGGACTACTTTCTATTTCTGGTGTAGAGCTTAGTACAATATATATATATATACTATTACATGTGACACATGTACCTTGTATTACCATTATTCGCTGTATATGAACCCCTTTTCTCCGGGCATTATTTGTCTATAGCATTTTTCACGAACCTGAGGCAACTGAGAACCCTTCAGTGAAGGAATTCCACTAACCCTCACAATACCAACCAGGGGCCTCCCTGCAGTAACTCAGGTAGTTGTACCCATTCTCTTTCCGCATTCTATGTGTTCTTCTTTCTTCTTTTTTTTCTTTTTTCTTCTTTTTATTTCTATCATGTAGTTCAGGGGTTTATAGATATATGTCCTGCATTTCATATTTCCTTTAGTGGTGCTTCTTACCCATTCTCATATCATTTACCCTAGTATTTCATGATCCTGAGGCGACTGAGAACCCTTTAATAAAGGAATCCTTTTTCACCTGAATTGTCAAGTGATACTTACCAGTGACTATCACGTAATGTTACAGGTAGTTCCATTTTCTTCCTCTTCTTTCTCTCCTTTCTTCTTTGTCACACGGTCCATTGTGTTATAGCCCACGTGTCATGATAACACTTGTACCATCTTTTCATTTAGATTCCACCTACAATTATTTACCGATTCCAGTTCTGGAATAGGCTTTCATCATCTACTCACTAGAATTCTCAAGTGCATAAGGTACTGAGACATATACATGTTCACACCATTATAAAGAACAAAGTATAAACATTGAGGTTTTTCTCACACCCATGTTCCTGTGTTCTTTGATATGATATGTGTTCATTTCCTTCACTATATAGGATTGCAAGTTTTCCATTTGTACCTTAAAGGCAATGACGCTATACAATTGAACACATATCATCCTGTTATGAAATATAGGTGTGTATTTACCTGCTTGACTATTTTTGGTTGTTTGATCCAGAATGTTTCTCCAGATAGGTCATGTGGAAATTTTCTTTCCTCAGTACAAATGTTTTCACTATGGCTTTGGAAAAATTTTTTGTATGTGCCTCATGGTCATTTGACCCATTGTACTCTCAAGTAGCAATATATTGTACTGTTATGTTGTACTATGTACTAATTACGTGTTTATATGGTTTTGTAACCCTTTATGATCTTAGATAACTTTATCCTTGATAAAGACCTAAAAACAAGGTCGAAACGTTGGATGAATTATCCTTTTGCACAAATAAAGAATTTTCAGCATTCCAAGAGTTCTTTTCTTACGTTATTAATCACTATAGTGTACCAGAGCTATTTCTTTTGAATTGACTCTTATTTTTTCTGAGCACCTGCTATATACACAGTGAGCCAGACATATTCAATTTTCATTCAGAAGGCAGAGGGAAGCCTTAGCAGCTGAGCATATATCTTTGCTTGTGAGCATTAGAACAGGCCGGCGATTACAGGGTAACATGAAAAATGTCCAGCTTGCATTATGACTAGAACATGACAATATCCTTTTAAGTACTAACCTATGATGCGTTCCTAAGCAGTTGATGTTATATGTTCTACATTTCATTTTCTGCATACTTTACAAGTAGTAGAATTTGCTTTGATATAGGCAACTGGATTTTCACAATGAAAAGGCAAAGGATAACGCCCGAAAAAGACGCCATACATTATGTCAGTGCCATCACTGACAAACCTGGATTGACCATGAAATACGGTATGGAGAGCTGTTGTCATCGTATTAGATAGATAAGAATGATTATATGTATTGTAGAAATGTCTCCTATCATGTTCCCTAATTTTTTATTATGTCCACATCCTGGTCCCCATCTTGGACATCATAACAAACGTGCACTTTTTTGTTTAATTTACACATTGGACCATAGGAAAAATGACACTACAGCTACAGAGGTGACCGTCTGATAGCCCAGCTCGACTATCCATCTCTACTGAAGACCCTTTCAGCTATTTGAGAGTTGGGTGGAGAACATCATCTCTGAAAATAGGGTCCCACAGCTGCACCCCATCAGTGTGAGCAGGACTCTTAGGACTCTTAGAAGAGTCAATGCTCTGAGACCATGGGGGGCGCTTAGCCCCCTCTCTTCGTCACTGAGGATGATTTCACTTTTCAGGGAATAGAGAGGGTGGTCCTTGTGGTGGACTGCAGGTATGGAGAGCTGTTGTCATCGTATTAGATAGATAAGAATGATTATATGTATTGTAGAAATGTCTCCTATCATGTTCCCTATTTTTTTATTATGTCCACATCCTGGTCCCCATCTTGGACATCATAACAAACGTGCACTTTTTTGTTTAATTTACACATTGGACCATAGGAAAAATGACACTACAGCTACAGAGGTGACCGTCTGATAGCCCATCTCGACTATCCATCTCTACTGAAGACCCTTTCAGCTTTTTGAGAGTTGGGTGGAGGACATCATCTCTGAAAATAGGGTCCCACAGCTGCACCCCATCAGTGTGAGCAGGACTCTTAGGACTCTTAGAAGAGTCAATGCTCTGGTACCATGGGGGGCGCTTGGCCCCCTCTCTTCGTCACTGAGGATGATTTCATTTTTCAGGGATTAGAGAGGGTGGTCCTTGTGGTGGACTGCAGGTATGGAGAGCTGTTGTCATCGTATTAGATAGATAAGAATGATTATATGTATTGTAGAAATGTCTC